>NW_005187618.1:758487-806407 GCF_000239375.1 Pundamilia nyererei | reverse complement strand
TGTTCTTTCTTAAATCCACTTTATTGTTTTATGTATTTTACTCAGTTTAGCTGTATCGCACTGCAACGGCTGATGGTTTTAAATATGCTTATGAATAGATGTTACACAGATGTTATACACTGAAGTTTGCTTATTAATAAGAAAACGTCCTTGCTTATTATTGGTAGAAGCATAATTCACTGATGCTCACAAGTATTTTAAGTCCTAAAGTATCTAAGTGTGTTTCAGATCAAGTTCAACACGAGAAGATGGAATTTATTTGCTGTATGTGCACATTTGTATTGTTACCAGTTATTGATACAAATGCTTAATAATACCCTAATTGCAAAGAAAGCTCATTTAGGATATGAAGAATGGGAAAGGATTCCTTAATATAAAATAAGAACATTAGCGGAATGAAATGTGCAAATAGGCTTACATGTTTATTTGATAACTGCATGATACTACTACTACTAATAATAATATATCATATTTAGTGAAATGTTTCAAGAACAGACTTCTGAGTGAAGTGATTCATGAAGATTTGATTAAGTCAGGAGTCTTTTCTGGGAGTTTCACTGATGTGTGCTTAACATGCAGATGAGCAACCTGAAAGCACAACAAAGTGGACCTAATGTGCACACATGCACACACATAAACACACAGCATTTGAGTTAAATGCTAGGGGGGGAAAGAGTCAGACGTTAATTAAAAGTACGTGGCTTGGATTTGCATACATTACTCTATGCCCCGCAGGTGCTGCTGATAAACGTGTGCCGCTCTACATGCAACATACAGCCCAACACAACAACATTGCACATGGTAAATATGCCCCTGTTGCAAAAGATTACATTTAACAAGAAGCAGTGTTAACTCACTGGAACATTTAACAAACCATTCCACACAGTTATGTGGAAAATGGCAGTGATCCAACTAAACACTTGTTGAATCTCTGAGGAGCAGCACACATAATGAGACACCGCACAAAAAAAATCATGTGCAGCTAAAGGTCAGATTCTTTCTGTTGTCGTCTCTCTGCTATTAGAATAATCTTGAGGGAATGCATGCTGTCTTACAGTGAAAATGTTTTCAAGCTCTCCCGGGCTTTGAGATTGTTAGCAATTTGGAGGGAGGCCATCTTGCTGCCCTACAGGCCCATCAGTTATGAATGAGCAGCGATTGTGGCTGAATTACAGAGTGCCAGTTGGTAACCAGCATCAATTTCTGCTTCTGATAATTGCAAACATTTGATATGCAAATCCAGGAAAACTTGTTTGAATAAAGGAACACATTTGAAAAGCTGACAGATTTATGGTGGTGATGCTGTTTCCAGGAGACGACGTGTTTTTGGGCAGCTTATGGAAGGCCTATTAAAAATGCCTGGTAAGTTTTTTTAATGATCTGATTGTTAACAGACAGAACTGATTTGATTAGTGTCCACATATCAAGTCATCATTTCAAGAAAAAAAAATCCAGAAGTTGACTCCTCGTGGCTGTTGACACCTGACTTCTCTGTTAGTCTCACTTTTAACAGTCTTCCAGAAGCTCTTTCACAATGACACTGGAAATCCCCTTTCTTCAGCATCAACATGATGATAACATTTAAGAGTTATAGCTATCTGGATGCATTGCCAATGAATTTGTATCAATTTATTTGTTAAATGTTAATCTGTTAAATTCCTGCAACTCCCAACATCCTTAGCTGGATTGTTCTGGCTGATGTGAAACCCAACATTCTGGGTTTTGGTCCAAACACAACACACCAATCACCAATAAGTAAGCATTTTCCCCCTCAGACTTTAGGCATAAATGTTACCCAGCAAAAGTCGATGTGCATGCAAATATCCAATGCATTTATATATTTCACTGGCCAGCGTCTTGGTGAAAATTTGTGTATATGACAACATAAATACACACACACAACAAAAAAGTTGCTAATAGTCTGATGCATAAACTGCTGCCATGTGTGCTGCCACCTTGCTCTCTAAGTAGCTTTCCATCTAAACCACACAAAATATTCCCAATACTGTGTGAATCATTTTGAAGCGGACTATTTCCTGCTGTGTGCTATGAGAAAGGATGATGAGAAAGAACAGCCATGGAAAAGAAAGGTTCAAAATCTGAAGTTTGTGTTTAAAAACAGCTAAATGCACCTGAAGAACAGAGGTATTTCTAACATTAACACAGTCACAGTGGAGAAGCAAGGCCATCAACGAGTCAAAGGTCTACATTTGATGAAAAAAAAGTTACAAAAGAGAATTTTGAGTTTAATGAACATGAGTGCAGCTAAGTTACAGATATATAAACAACTGCAGTACAAGCTCTTTGTTTCACGTGGATAAAAAGCACATTTCACTTTACTGTGGCAACTATTGCAGTGGAGGGTGATTTTTTTCTGGACAAGGTAAAGCAACCCTCAGGAATACTTCAGTTAAATGGATAAAAGAAGAAAGTTAAGAAATTAAGTAATGCATTTTGGTGGTGCAATGGTCAGCACTGCTGCATCACAGCAAGAAGGTTCTTGGCTTGAATGTCCTTTTTGGCTGAAGCCTTTTGTGTGTGTCTGTGTGGATCATCTGCAGCTTTTCAGTAAGTACTCCGGGTTCTTCCCAACATTTATATTAGCTTAATTGTTGATTCAACAACTGGCAAAGGATATGAAGTAGCTTTCTATACTTGTAAAAAATGAAATGCAAGGAAGAAACTTGGCACAAGAAATGTTATGCTTAAGTAGAGCCTCCTGGAGTCACTACCAAGGCTAGACTCTCTGATGTAAATATGAACTTGGTATATTTACTATAGCCATATCTGCCATTGTAATTCTATAGACTGTATAAACTTTACACACACAATTTTTTTTTGCTTTGTAACTCCAGAGAATGTAGAGAAATGAGACCCGGGTAAAACACAATAGTAGCCATTCTGGCTAACCACAGGTTAATAACATTGCTGGCAAATAAATCAAAACTGTTTCCACAGACTCTCTGTTGATCTCTTTCCATCTTACGCAGACTTACAGCCACAGCAGTTTACTATAAAAGAAACCCAGGCTCAAATTACTTAACCTGTAAAGGTGCAGGCTTTGCTGCTTGCAAGGAGCTGGTTATTTACCATCATATTTTACACTGCATGCTTTCTTCTCGTGTGTGATAAGGTAAGGAAGTGATTTACTTTTCGTGACTGAGGCTTTTTTTTTTGTGTATCCATGACCTCAGACTTAAAGACCGGACAACGGTCTTTAAGTCTGAGGTCATTAGCCGTGTCTGGGCCCAAACTCCGCTGCAGGTCCATAAGTCAAGTGATCACTGTGACATCACTGAGAGTTGAAAAACTGTCTAAATTCTTTAATCTGTAATAAAATGATCAGCGTTCTGCTCTACCAGGTGTAACAATTAAGTTTAACATCCAGGCATCCATGAAAACGGAATATATGACATTTAACAGAGTTAGAAGTTAGCACGGAGTTAGCTCGCTAGCTTCCATCTAAATACAACATAGCATGTCCTGACTGAGGGATTTCGGAAACCAATTAAGATGTACAGCTCTGCTATCACTTCCGACATAAATGAAGACAGAAAACTAAACAACAGTGATGTTTGTAGGGTTACTGAAGTTTGGCTACCTGGTATATAATGATGTGCTACGTGATCGCTAGCAACACAGCTATGTCAGCATAATAAACACAGTGAAGCTGGAGGATGACATTAAATAGAACAAGATACAAGGCATTAAAACATGTTAAAAACACAAAAGCCTTATTAAACACAGGGTAGTTTGGACCCAGAAGCAGGATTCATCATGTCATCACTTAAAGACCGGATAGGTTCATGCACATTTCTGAACTCATGTAAGAATTTATAGTCTTGTAATACAGGGAGTGCAGAATTATTAGGCAAGTTGTATTTTTGAGGAATAATTTTATTATTGAACAACAACCATGTTCTCAATGAACCCAAAAAACTCATTAATATCAAAGCTGAATGTTTTTGGAAGTAGTTTTTAGTTTGTTTTTAGTTTTAGCTATTTTAGGGGGATATCTGTGTGTGCAGGTGACTATTACTGTGCATAATTATTAGGCAACTTAACAAAAAACAAATATATACCCATTTCAATTATTTACTTTTACCAGTGAAACCAATATAACATCTCCACATTCACAAATATACATTTCTGACATTCAAAAACAAAACAAAAACAAATCAGCGACCAATATAGTCACCTTTCTTTGCAAGGACACTCAAAAGCCTGCCATCCATGGATTCTGTCAGTGTTTTGATCTGTTCACCATCAACATTGCGTGCAGCAGCAACCACAGCCTCCCAGACACTGTTCAGAGAGGTGTACTGTTTTCCCTCCTTGTAAATCTCACATTTGATGATGGACCACATGTTCTCAATGGGGTTCAGATCAGGTGAACAAGGTGGCCATGTCATTAGTTTTTCTTCTTTTATACCCTTTCTTGCCAGCCACGCTGTGGAGTACTTGGACGCGTGTGATGGAGCATTGTCCTGCATGAAAATCATGTTTTTCTTGAAGGATGCAGACTTCTTCCTGTACCACTGCTTGAAGAAGGTGTCTTCCAGAAACTGGCAGTAGGACTGGGAGTTGAGCTTGACTCCATCCTCAACCCGAAAAGGCCCCACAAGCTCATCTTTGATGATACAAGCCCAAACCAGTACTCCACCTCCACCTTGCTGGTGTCTGAGTCGGACTGGAGCTCTCTGCCCTTTACCAATCCAGCCACGGGCCCATCCATCTGGCCCATCAAGACTCACTCTCATTTCATCAGTCCATAAAACCTTAGAAAAATCGGTCTTGAGATGTTTCTTGGCCCAGTCTTGACGTTTCAGCTTGTGTGTCTTGTTCAGTGGTGGTCGTCTTTCAGCCTTTCTTACCTTGGCCATGTCTCTGAGTATTGCACACCTTGTGCTTTTGGGCACTCCAGTGATGTTGCAGCTCTGAAATATGGCCAAACTGGTGGCAAGTGGCATCTTGGCAGCTGCACGCTTGACTTTTCCCAGTTCATGGGCAGTTATTTTGCGCCTTGGTTTTTCCACACGCTTCTTGCGACCCTGTTGACTATTTTGAATGAAACGCTTGATTGTTCAATGATCACGCTTCAGAAGCTTTGCAATTTTGAGACTGCTGCATCCCTCTGCAAGATATCTCACTATTTTTGACTTTTCTGAGCCTGTCAAGTCCTTCTTTTGACCCATTTTGCCAAAGGAAAGGAAGTTGCCTAATAATTATGCACACCTGATATAGGGTGTTGATGTCATTAGACCACACCCCTTCTCATTACAGGGATGCACATCACCTAATATGCTTAATTGGTAGTAGGCTTTCGAGCCTATACAGCTTGGAGTAAGACAACATGCATGAAGAGGATGATGTGGACAAAATACTCATTTGCCTAATAATTCTGCACTCCCTGTATTTGTCTGTATGTGCCATCTCCCCTTCTTCCTCATCCCTGTATATCACGTGTAAAATTTACTTCAGTAACGAGAGCAGATTTGCAGAAGGCTTCAGGGAAAGTTAAAGAGCCCGTGTTCCTGCCTCAGGAAATTATGACGCAAAAAATAATTTATTAATGTACCATTAAAAATTGATTCATGTTCATTACTTTCTTTGATAACTTCCATCCACTTTGTATGCAGAGAGGGAATTTAATTTCCTCCAAAGAGGAAAGTGGTTTGATGCAATAAGTGCTAAATATTCTTTACAATAGATGGTTAAGGTAGGGGTCAGTCAGAAATCATGATACACATACACTTACAGGAAAGTAAGGAACGTACATGTTTTCAGTGAAGGTGCTAACTTATAATAGAAAGACAAAATTCCTGGGGGAAGGTTTAAAAGCTATTTTTGGACTGCATTCATTTTAGCAAAGACAGTGCATGTTGATCTAAAAAAAGGTGGCTTGCGACTCATCATATTGAGCTATTCTGTTGTCAATGAGTTTTAGTAGTGTAAATGTGTGGACTGAGAATAGAAATGGGAAAACGACAACAAACTGCAGATAAGGCTGTAGCATAACCCTCCATATTTTGAAGCTTTAAAGCCAGAGATTTGGTCACTAGCTAATAGCTAAGGTTAGCATTACAGGTTAGCAGAATTCTTGCTAACTTGTGTTAGCTAACTCGTGCATCCATTTTCTTCTCCTTATCCAATTCAGGGTTATGGAGTATGTTAGCTAACAGAATGATAAAATAGTAGAATTTCACTCACCAAAAACTGGAGTCCATACTTGTTGGAGAGGCTGTTAGTACAATTACCTGCATAGGAAGACATACTGTTTGTGAGGTAATTCTAACAGCACTAAAAAGTTGTGAGGTGCAGTTAAATGACTGTAATAAGTGGAAGTGAGGCCTAGCAGACAATTTTCAGCAACAACTGGAAGTTGTGTAGACCAGTGTTTGTCCTCTGTCTCGAATGCTCCCCTCTGTTTTTTACTGTGTGATTTTTCCTTGTACTGTATGATTGAATTCCAGTTTGGTTAAACTTCAATATTCCACTGGGAATTTTTTCATGAGCCACAATAAAGGCTCACCTTATTCTTGGGTCACTCTGCTACTCTACTATAAATCTTCCTTATGAAACAATCTATATTACATAAATAGTGTTTAAACACATTATTCATTCCTTTGGAGTTACTGAAGATGCTATGTATATGGAATATAAAGAATCTGGTTATTTTCTCCTGGAATTTAAACTCACTTTGTCATTTGCACATAGTTCTTCAGCAAAGCTCCTTAATTCACTTGCTAATTCCTTCACTACAGGAAAAGAGCAATTTCACATATTTTGTATGCATCGCTACAGATAGCATTAGGGATTTGCACTGGATTGGTTTGGTTCTGTCCCAGATGTATATGGCTTCTTTTCTCAGTTCTTTCTCTTCTGTTTATTCTGTCTCCTAGCTTAAATTGGCACACATGTGAGGGTGAGCTCTGGGAAAAGGAATACAGATCTCATACTCATCCACAGTCCTCAAAAATCCTCCTTTTCCTTTAAAAACAAGGCAAGAACTGCACAATCCTCCCCAACTCTTTTTTTTATTTCTCTCATCATGTTCAGGTACAGGAGTGAAAATCACAATTCAAGTGATCAAAAGAATACCTACACATAAGCTGTGACTTTGGGTATCATAGTGCTAGGGTGTGGAATCCAGTTAAAGAGCATCCGAATGACAATGCTTGCTTCAGCTATTTAAATAATCTCATAAAGCTTTAGTAAAACTGTTGAAAAAAAGGATTATCATCAACTAACTCCTGCAGTCTTATGGTGTTTTTGCATAATGATTGATGGCTTGGCATAAAAAAGTGACACTGACAAATTGATGAATGTATGTGGTAAGATAATTTAAATGACTGTTAGAGGTCAGCAACGATGCTTTGGTAACACTGTGGCTTCCTTCCCGGCACGCCTCCTCATGCAGAAACTAATTTGGGACCTTTTCCCATTTACATTCTATGATTCAAATTTTAAAGCAGTGAATTAATGAGTCTTGCCTCTTGATGGGCCGCTGTTGTCTGCATAGCTTAATTAGAATAATCTATCATCATGGGTCAGTACACACCAACCCACACTGCCGAAAAATTTCAGTAGGAAAAAAATGTAATGTAAGGAGCTCCAAAGTAGAGAATGAAGGATACATGTAGACGATTCAAAGAGAACCATCCTTTCTGATAATCTTCTTTATCTGTATGTACTGGATATGAATCACGCATATGAAATTAATCAAAGCCTTTCATTTGTGATTGTGATTGGATTGACTTTTTTGGATTTCCTTCCTTCCAGTGGTAGCAGTGGGTTTGTGATGGTCTGGGGAGGCATATCTTTGGTGAATGACAGTTGATCTGCTTAGTGCTTGGCTGTAAGCACAAGGCCAGGGCCTAAAGGATTGCAGAGCCTCATGCCACCCTCATGGAGTCTCTGACAATTTGATTAGAAGCATGCACATGAGTAGCTCACTAAAGGTTATATCGTAGGACTCGGCAGTGCTTCCACAGTTCCTCCTCGTACAAAGGAGCATAAACTGGTCCTGCTGATTGGATGATGTCCTTGTACAATCCTGTTCAGCTGTACTTGTATATTTGTCCATTTGCTGGTATCTCCTCCACACTCTTGAGACTGTGCTGAGCCATTGATACTTTCATTTGCACCAAAGGTGCATGGCTTCATGATGGTTTAATGCTAACACCCATACTCACACCCATTTGAATGCTACAGTATGCTAGCCACAGTGGTTAAATATTGCCTTAAATTCTTGATAAATTGTCAACAACAGTAATGTCCATTTATTATTTCCGGATCCCAGATCTTCTCTCAGCAGTTGTTTCTTTGCATCATGAAGGAAAATGTTCATCATGGTTTTTTTTGTGTGTTTTATTTTCTTTATTTTCTTCTTTATTTTTGGGTCTTGAGAGAGCTCACTGGTTTTACCCATCATGAGATGTCTCTTGTGTGACACCTTGGTAATATGACATCATTTTTATAGGCCATCAGTTGGGATTGAACCAGCTGATAAACTAAGTGGGAGGATTGCTTTCTAATTACTTATATTAGAAAGCAATCTAATGTTATTAGTAATATTGGTATAATATCTAATTACTTATATATTTCAGATGATGTCATGACTTTCCATGCCTTTTTGCAACCCCCTTTCTTCATGTGTTCAATATTTTTTCACTGTGTTATTTCTCATTATTACACATAACTAAATTTATGGATGTCCATGGTTTGTTTTCTTTGCATGTGTAGATTGGATGGGGTGTTACCAACGTCTGGTGATAATTTTGTGTCAGTGGCACCTTTAGAAATATATTTACTTAGAAAATTGGTAATGTGTTCAGTACTTACTTTACCCACTGTATAATGCATATATTTGCCACTTAAACAATCGTGAGTGGAAATTCCATAACACCACAGATGGCAGTTCTTCTGCCCATCTGCTGTTATAAGGACCAGACAACATTTGCGCATACAGTATGTAGCAAAGATACCATCTGTGAAGGAAAGAAAATCCCTTTAAAACTCAACTTTTTGGCAAACCTAACTAACATTTAGGGAGGTTTCACTCAATATTTTTAGACATAACATTTTAAATTTAAAGTTAGATCTGTTTCTGCATTAATTTAGATAAGTAGTAGTCTTGTTAGCTAGTAATATCTGCCTAGACACCTTATCAAAAAGGCTGCTGTACATACCACCTACTGTAGACAGACACACTATCTCTGCTCCAGCATGTCTTCAGTGTATCATCAGGAAGTTGCTTTAACCTCCTAAGACCCGAACTCTTTCACGCCATGCATTTTCCATTTCTCTTTGATGTTTGTGCATATTGTAAAAACAAAGAATTACCAGATTATTTTTTTACCTTATTTTTTTTAAGAAAAATAAGAGCGACATATGAGGATATTCGTTTAAAATTTTGATAGAACAGTAGCAGTATATTGTCCTCGTAAGTGGATATCAGGCCCATGTAGAGCAAAATTTAATATTTTAGTCTAAATAACCCAAAATGTGATGTCCACATATGTGGACGCCAGGTCCTAGGACGTTAAATTCAGCAGTCATGAGAATGTCTTTATCTTTGTGTACATATTTTTTCAAAAATCATAAAAAAACAGTCTGAATGTTTGCCTATTGATGTAACCATGGATCTATATAGTACAGACTTTTAATGCAGGATCTAATTTAGATTACAATCTAATTACAATCAGGTGCCCTACCAATAGTTGCATTTTTTACTAAAAGTATATCCTATTTAAGTATTTAGTAACATAAAGGGTATTTCTGGTCAACCGAGGTGGGTCTATAGGCATTTTGAATCATAAAGGAAAATTATAATTCTCTTTATTATGACACTCTAGTTCTTTATTGGGATAAAAACATTGTGATTATGATAGCTTGTCAGTCAAAGAGATTATACAGTCATGTGAAAAACAAAGGGTTCTATGCATTTCTGTGAACACCTAAATATACTTTACCATATGTCAAAATTGCGAGGATAAGAAACAACCAGGTCATGTTAATCAAATGCACTTGATTAATTGATGTTTGACGCAACAATACTATTACTACTACTACTACTAATATTTTAATAGTAATAATAATACAATAATTGATAAAAACATACATTTTGTCAGTTTGTTTGTCTGAGGTTCAGGTGTGTGTTAAGGATTAGAAAGCAATCCTGCCAGGAGTGGATATCCTATCAAATTCACCCCAAAGTTAGGTGAAATGCTCAGAGAAACTGCAAAATCATAGAGTAAGTAATTTTATTTAGTATAAAATAAAATATTGTACTCGGAAACATACATTTATTAGTGTGTAATCATGTCTTCTAACGACCTTATGCATTTTTATTGGAATTAATCCACTGAAAAACTCATAAGCGCGAGCACCGTTTGTTAAACCCACCGTGGTCACTCCACCTAATCACATTGTATATATGTGGTTATAGTCTAGTCGTACACATAGTACATCAAAGGCAGAGAAGAAAAGAACTCATAGGCATTCACGTTACATTGAGCTAAATATGTTTTATCATCCAAGAAGCTAAAAAGTGAAAGCAAAAGATGTGACCATCTTTTTATTTGCAAAAAGTAGTAGAAACAAACCAGCTGTTATGGAGAAAAGTCCTACAGTGGCCACCACAGCTAGGATTATGCACTTGAACTAGGAGTAAAAATAACAGAATTCCTTAACACCAATCTGCACTCTACAGAGTGATGTGATTTTACATAGTCTAGTTTTAAGAGAGCTGTGCACAAAAAAATGCCCACAAATATCAATTAAATGAAATGACCAAAATAAAAGTGCGCCATAAGTCCTCCTCAACAATGTGAAAGACTCATAGTCACACAGAATACGATTACTTCAAGTTGTCACTGGTAACTGTGGTTCTACACTACTGACTCACTACCTTAAAAGTTTAATGTGTTCTGATAG
This sequence comes from Pundamilia nyererei, assembly GCF_000239375.1. Taxonomy (NCBI): domain Eukaryota; kingdom Metazoa; phylum Chordata; class Actinopteri; order Cichliformes; family Cichlidae; genus Pundamilia; species Pundamilia nyererei. The sequence continues at coordinate 795,469 of NW_005187618.1, read as the reverse complement.
GATTTTTTATAATTAGTAAAAATAAGATGAAAAAGCAACACAATAAAATAAACAGAAAACAACTTACAGAAGAAATCATTGCAAGTGTCTTTTATTCGTTTCTCAGACACAATAAAGCACATAACCCAGAGCACAACAGGACTAGGGGGTGTATGAGCAAAGGACATCCTGTGATGAAGGAGAAATGACTGATTCAAAGCAACGCCTGGACAGAGACGTTATTACTCAGGCTGAGCAATGCAATTCATTTTTTTTCCTCGTTGCAATAACAAATCATACGTGCATGTCTTATTTGCAATATTAAAAAACACATTTCTAGAAATTATTCATAATGTCGTTGGCGGTGGCATCTCACACATCAGCTGGCGGCTCTGACATCAGCCAGCGACAATTCTTCCACTTTTCAAATCAAGATGATAATCTTTTTCTTTTCCTCTACAGTACAAATCTCCAGCTCCATATTTAAGTGATTTCAGCTGTCAATAACCTTAGAGGTCTGAGAAATTAAACGCTTTAACGACACAGTCAAAGCTACATGTTAATCAAACACAGGTCTGCAGTTGACACAGCACTGAAAACGATAGTAGATAAAATCACTTGCATTGTAAACAGATAGCAATTACAACTTAATCTGGTCCACAACAGTGATATATTACTCATCTATAGTTTTCCTCATAGTGCTCATTTATACAATACTGGCTTTTAAGTCAACATCTTTAATTTCTTGACATGACATGTAAGAAAGAAGAATGCTACATAAGCTTTGAATAATATATATACTGTCTATATATGTAAAGCTGAATTACCCTTTAAAACACTTCACATCAATATCAAATACTGTGAAACCATTACAGTTATACTTCAGTCCTTTCTACCTCATCTACCAACACATTCTACAAGTCTCTATGGTGGAATGGATTCAGTACATTTGAATGTTCAGCTCTCAACAGCATTGTTAAATTTCACAAAAGCATCCAGTTACACCTCCCTGAGATGAAGACCATACTGAAATGAAAGGAAATATATATTTTTTGAAACACTGACTATATATAATAGACTGTATATGCTGCATTGGACAGCAATTTAAAACAAAACAAAGTCTCTCTTTTCAACGTGCGGTAGAGATCATGTCTGGTGACATCTTTTTATAACCAAGAGAAACCTAGCTGTTCTTTGTAACAGGTGTGATCAACAACTTCCTGGACGAGGCCTAGAAAAATTTAAAACTTTTCCCAATTTAAACCATACCAGAAAAATTCAAGATCAGCTTTTCAGATCAGTCTGTGGAAGTCACATTTTGTCTACCACTACTTGTGCCTCTGTAATTTCCACTGGCTCTCCCAGCGCAGTGTGTTTGTGTGGCCAAACATGACAGATAATTACAGTATGGTGGCACAAGACAGGTAATTTTCTGTCAGTGTTCTCCCTCAGATCCCACAGGAGCATGGTGTTGACAGTCTCACTTTGTCATGGTGCAAAATCCAGTGAATGAGTAACAACAACCATGCTTCTGGTCTCGATCATCACCTACCATTAGGCTTTGAAATTTATGTCACTTTCAAACATAATTTGAAGGTGGTCCATTGTGAAAGTTTGTAAATGTAAATGGTCAGAACAGAACTTCCAGAGAGGGATCTAAAAATAGCTGCGCTGGAAGCTGTCTGAACCTAAAAAGATGATCTTGAACTGATCCAAATTGAAATCAGGTAAGGTTTTAACGCACGCAAACATATGCATGTGTATTATATATATCAGGCCCAATCCCAGAACTTTTTTCACACCTTAAAAACAACTTTAATGTAATTTTTTGTTTGATTTTGACATCGTTTCTGTCAATGATGATAACAGATAACTTTTTATTATTGAAGTCATCTGGGACTGCTTTAAAACAAAGACAAATTTCTACAGGGGCAAGAAACATGAAACCCAGACAACCAGACAGAGTAGCTCAACGTGAAGCCCAGAGTTAGCTGAAGATGTCGGATTACAATGGCACAACCAGTGTGGTAATAATGTCTGGATGGCCTTATACATGGAAAAGATTGAGTGTATGTGTGACTTTCAGTCTTTTGGAATGTTCTAGAAATTCTTTGAGGCAGCCCTTCACTTCCCATGATGCAAAGCTGTAGGACAAGGGTGCTCCAGACATCAAAGAGTTCTTTTAGTTAGACGGTTCCTGTTTCTAAGTCTAGTTCATGCAAATGATTTGGTACCAATGGAATCAACTGGTAATAGCGCTCTTTTCTTTGTATGTCTGCAGAAGAATACTCCCACCTCAAGAGCTTGCAACGCAAATCCTTTCATGCTGAAACGAAGCTAACTGGGTGGAGAACTTGGGGCAGATGAGCTAGGTATCCTGGAGGACCCGAGGAGAAAAATATCTGTGCTGCTTTGCTTGGGATGATGCTGGGGTACATGGATAGAGTTTGGCTAACTTTTTCTGACTTGTCTGATTGTTTGACAGTTTCTTACCCCACTTGATTGCTTTACAGTGATGTTAGTTGTTCCCAGATCACAGCAATTAACATGGTGAAAGCAAAGTTCTTACCATGGTCCCAGTACTGGCAAATTAAAAGTGTTGAAAGCTTCTATTTGAAACTTGTAATCCTGTGTAGATGCAGACAAATCTCACCAGTTCTGGTGGTCTTCTTACAGCACAACCAAAACCCAAGAAAAAAGAGCAATTTAGTCTTCAGTATGGCCAATAGAAGACAATACCAATGCAACTTATTGTTAGACTTCTACTAGTGTCATTATTGCCATTAACCCCTTAAAAGCTACAAGAGGATTTAGGTCCAGAATGTATGCACTAAATTACACTGTTACCTTACATAATTTAGGGCAATGATTTAACAATGTTAGACACTATGCATGTGTTACATTAAAACTGAGCAAACGCAAACAAACCCTTATATTCTTAATTCCACTTACAGTACTTAACATGTGAAAAATAAAGCTAAATTCAGTCCATGCATGTTAGAAAGGCTGCTGCGTATCAGATCCACTTTAATATTCTCAGATGGTCAGTGGACTGAAAAAACAAATAATTAAAAACAAGAAAAAGGAAAAAAGAGCAGAGAATACAGCCGCAGTGTGAAGGTTTATGGTTTGGGAGTGGCTAACAATGTGCAGGAACTGCACTTTATATTGAAAGGTGAGGGAGCTGATGCAGTTCTAGTGTTAGAAAAAAAAAATCCAAAACAGACAGAGTAAAAAGCCAGAGAGATGGAAATGGAGAGATGAGGAGAGAAATTGAAATAGTTTTGAGAGGAGCGAAAAGCATGGCGGAGGCAGAAAAAGCAGGGCAAGCTGAACACAGCTTGTCTGACATCAATCCAGTAGTAGTTTTTGTTTTTTTTTAATCGGCGTCCCACGCTCACTGGACACATATCTGATTCTTCAGACTGTTGGAGAAAAACAGAAAGAGACGGAAAAGATTCATCAGTGATACACTTCAGATATTGTATACACAGTTTATGCAGCATATGGCAAAATAAAGGGAAAGAAACATTTTGGTGCTGGCTGCCGTCGCCATTGATTTACACCAGTTAAGAATCATAAAAATGTCAAGAAACTCATCAGTTTCACAATGGATAAGAAAACGATGTCAAAGCTTACACTCACTGGACACTATTAGGTCCACTTTGCTAGTCCTGGGTCTGACCCTGCTTTGCAGATGTCGCAGAAGAAATTGAGACTCATCAGACGAGCTAATGTTTTTTCCAGTCATTTAATGTCCAACTTTGAGAACTGTGTGTGTTGCTGGACTGAAAAAAATCAACATCTTCCACACTGCAGAGCTTGGAATGACATATACCACCAAGATATGATAAATCGGTAGAAATTGGAGTTATTCAGTCTTCAAGCTCTTCTTCTTTTTCAGAGATGCTCTTCTACATACTTTGGCTCTAATGAGTGATTATCGGAGTTACTGTTGTCGCGTTTGTTTTCTGAGAGAGGATGAACAAACTCAAAGATGAATTTTATTTATAATGAAGTTTATTAAATGGTCGAAGGTTCCAGTTACAGCGCTGCGGACCTCTCTCTGTCCAGCTGTCCTGACAGAGAAAGGGTGCCACTCCTCAGGGAATAAAGTTTTAATAATAGCATAGAAATATCACATGAATATGATTGGTTAAAAATTTGGCGAGAAGCCTCAGACTTGGCTTTCCATAGATAGTGTTTGCTCCAGTTTCTGTCTCCTCCAATCAGGCATCTTTCTCTCCGTAAAAGAAAACTCCTCCCCATTTCCCTGTTGCTATGCAGTTTAGTAGTTTTTCAATTCAAGCTCACCCTGACTGCACGTGTGTGGGTTCCACCCAGCACCTATCTCCACACCATAACATTTTCACTTCAAACCAGTCCAGCCATTCTCCTCTTTTATCAAAAACACATTTTCAACCAGAGAAATGAGCTCACTGGATATTTTCTTTCTTTTTTTTTTTTTTTAATTATTCTCTGTAAAGCCGAAAAGTGGTTGTGTGGGAAGTCTCTGAAATTTAAGACTAGCTTTGTTCCCCATTCTGATGCTCAAATTTCAGCAGGAAGTCTAAATGCATTGGGCTTCTGCCATGTGGTTGGCTACTTAGAAATTTATGTTAATGAGCAGATAAATGGTGTGCCCAGCAAAGTGACCAGTGTATATATATCAAAAGACAAACCAAAAATCTTTCAAAAGTTTTAGGCTTCCTGTTGAATTTTGCAAAAGTATTGAATTGAAAAGAGTAAATAAGAATAATTGGTTTATGGAAACCATGCAGGGTTTGGTTTGTTATATATTCTGAGAGGGCAAAAAAAAAAGATTTTGTTTGTGTTTTCTCCTCTTCAGCTGAAATTTTAAAATAAATAGAACAGAATAAATAGAAAAAAGAATAAAGGAAAAGAATAAAGGTGTTATTTGGATGTAGATTATTGGATGTAGATGTAGATTATCATTTAAATTGATATGAAGAGCCTTTTCCTGTTTGTTTTCTTCCTATTTTTTAAACTAATACTGCTGAAAAAAACACCAACTTGTTCTTATCCAGTTAATAAGTTTTTAGATCTTTTAATGCTCCAAACAGATGAGAGAATCTGGCTGCTTGTGTTTCTTGTCATGTTCTGTCGCCTTCAGCCTCAGTTTTCCTTTATATATTGTGTTGAATCTCCATCAATCCTGCACATGCTGTACAAAAACAATATGAGTGTGTAGTTCCACACACATATTTAAATTTAAACTGCTGTGCAAAACATACAACCATACCTCAGCTGCCATCCTCAGAGCATCCCAGGATGTATAGTAGTTTCTGTTTTACTATTTTATTACAAATACAAAACTTCATTCATGTTTTTGTGGCGTGGCCCTCCAGTGTTCTAAGTAAACATTAATTCGGTCTGTTCAAAATGAAATAGAGAGACACCAGTGCCAGAGTGGCCATCGGGGGCAACGGGAGAATTAAACACATAAATTAATCCGTTCACACATTGTAAAGTTGAACCTGCACACACAGCTCTTTTTCTCTTGGGTTTTTTTTTTGTTTTGATATTGTGAAGTTTTAAAATGCCAGAGATGACTGCACAAATGCTGAGACATAATGGTAGTTATTGTTCAAAATAATGTTGCTGGTTTTGTATTATGAAAAATATGACAGCTCAGTATGCAGCAAAGATTTGAAGAAAAAAATATTCTAAAAAGGTTTTGGTAATCAACTTGTATTTGCAGTCAATCATGTCTCTCATTAAATAGTAAAGAAAAGAAAACAGATGTGAATCAAATTAAGGTTAATGAATCTCTTGTCACATTGCAGTTTTGTATAGTACGTTCTACATGCAGAAACTTGGTGTGCTGAAATGACAGAAGAATAACCAAGGTGTCTGTAGCCTTCTGATTTTTATGCCAGTTAATAATCACTTCATTCATCCATCTTTCTGCCCCTTGTCCTGTCACAGTTCCTACCAGTAGGACATATCCACAAGACTTAATCTAGGAGGTGTGCATGAGGCATCCAAATCACAACCACTTCAACTTGCTACTTGTTATGTGGAAGAGGACTATAACCTGTCCTAAACTACGGAGCTTTTCCAAGACAAGCTCCCACAGAGGAAGAGGAACATCCACTACATGCAGGTATGGCCATAGGTGAGGGTGGGATCATAGATCAACCAGTAAAAAAATACAGCCATACAGCTGTTTACTCAATGCATTTGAAGCACTTTATCTACAACCATGGTCAAGTTTGAATCAGGAATGAACCCACAGGCTATTCTCCACATAGATGACCTCCTCTGAGCAAGCACTTACTGAAAGTGGGAAGGAAAAAAATCCTTTTAAAAAAGTTCCGCAGAACCAGGCTCAGGGAGGGGCTGCTATCTCCCGTGACCGATTAGGGGTGAGAGGAGGAAGAAAGGACAAAACAGACGCTGATGTTCTTTGTGGAGAAAGGCCATAGTTGGGTTTGAATCAAGACGCCTGCACTACCAAGACTGCAACCTTATTCTTTCAGTCACTATCCAGAGCTTGTCACCATAGTTGAGGGAGGTAATGTAAAAACAAATGAATGGCTTTGGTTTCAAGCTCAGCTGTCTCTTCACCACAAGAGACTGGGGTACACTCATCCACTTTAATTTAGCCAATGCACCTGCCAGTCTTCCACTCCACAAAGTCCTCTAGGAGTTTTCAGTGGGTTGGGTGGAGTGAACTCACCTAATCCTCAATAAGACTGGAGGTTTTTTGTAGACCCTGATTCAATGAATTGAATGCAGTTCAAAACATGACAGCATGGCCTAAAATGTATGTCCAGCTTCCTGAGGGCCTGCATGTGTCAAGGCCTAGGGCCAAAGGCAGTCAAGGGGATCCAACACCTCTGCATGAATGAGTTATTGTTTGCATGCCAAAGATTTAATTGACAGAGACAGACCGAGACATTTTAGCTGATAGAAAGCTCAGTGATACATAATGAAAAACAAACCTAAGACCAGGCAGCAGGAACACCTGACTTTATACTTTGAACTGAAATTATGTTTCAATGGAAATGTAATTTCCTTGTAAACGTAAACATATAACATGAAACATGATTTAAAATAGATCCTCATAAGGATTAGGCCAGGCGGTTTGTTTTTAAAGAATAAATTATTTAGCATTATTTCTTTTAAAGATATTTGCCTTTGAAAAATCTGGAATGGAGATACAATAACTGTATAGAAATGTAGGTTTTCTGAAAGAAAGCTGACCTTGATTTACAATATTCTTAACTTTCTAGTTCAGTGTGTCAGGTCAGAAAATATTCTTATTTTTTCTGTGGCTCAGTCCCTGAAATTTGCACAAATCTGCATGTCTTTCAAACTACCGTCAATGACTGATGCACACTTGGCCTGCAATTCATTTCAACAGCCATGTTTCTGTACTTGTGCAATGTGAGACATCTGGAGAACATTCCTTTTGAACTTTTGAAAGTATAATCTGCTGCAGATAAGTTTCAGGACTCAGTTTATACAAGTGGTTAGTTTAAGCACCGTTTTAGAGACTAATGATGCATGGTTCCCTGGAGGAAATTCTTAAAGCTATTGCAGTTGATTGAAAAATCAGATAAGTATATATCAGCAATAAGTTGATTTGCAGAATCGAAAAGGTAGAGATCTGGTCCTGTCTACCATTCTGCTCCTTTTTGTTCCATGCACTCAATGAAATCGTTTTTCTTTCTCTTGACATCCAGTGTCAAAAAGTTGCCAAGTAATCACAATCGTTGTGTGATTGAATAGGTGACTTCAAGCTTTTTCTGCATTGGTCCAGCAACCCAGACCAACAGATGGCCTCATCTTATCGCTTTATCATTACAGAGTTGCTGTCCTGACGTCTCCTCGATTAGCAGGACTGATGTACTCCCAGGTTCAATCGGTCAACACAATAAAGACTCAGTCACGACACACCAAAGGCTGCCTGTCCCTCAGACAGCACAAACAAGTGTGCCCATGGTTTGATAGAGCAGATGGGGGAAAAAATTCAGAGGCATCGTGCAATTTGCCCCAGTGGGGACACACAATAACTGCACAATTGTGAGCAGGAACATGACAGACTGGCAGTTAGCATCGCTTCTGTTGTTTGTTGCACGTAATCAAATGGCTTTTTCTCTGTCAGTGCAATGGGAATTGCATGTTGTCCTTAGTCGAACTAAGTAGAGTAATCACAGTCTGCTCTGCGAAAAGAGCATCCTGCTGTGTTTGTCTTGCAAAGACAAAAACAACTACACAAAACAAACTGTTGTGCTTATTTCACTGGAAAGCTCAACGTGGCAGAATGCACCAATGCTTCAGACTTACACCTCGACACAGAAAGTGTTTTGACTTACTACCCTGAACCTTTCTTAACAAACAGATCTTGTAACCCTCTTCCTCGTACACCAAGTATTTGGGTAGAAAAAGAAGGACAGTTTGGTCACTCAGTTGCTCAGAAATGTCCTTGCTTTTTAAAGAAAAGCACATGTGGTTCTATCTAATGTAAAACTGATAGAAATGAATGATTCATAGTAAACATTTATCATTTCTGATGGAATATCTGCCCATATTCAGCAACAAACACTCCTCTATTCTAATGGCAGAGGTTTAACATGCTAAAAGGCTGATTGAGTTTTTAAATTTTTTTTTGCATATCTAACAACTGTTGTGCCGATTAAATAAGCAATCACTTTGAATTATTTGACTTTCTTGAGCAGAGAAGTCAGGCTCATTTTACATTATGTGCGACATACAGCCCACTTTGGTCGGTTTACAGAAAAAGTTCTGGTTGTTTACGTCTTGATGCATGCTCAATCATCCAGGTAAGTAAATCTCCAAAAGTTGATTCTGTTCATCTGGACGTAGCGTTTTGTGGGAGAAACGTTTCGTCACTCATCCAAGTGACTTCTTCAGTCTCAGCTGACTGCAGGTTTCCCCAATCTTATAAACAGTACATTTGCATAATGACTGAAACCAGCCCACTGAAGGAACAATGGGCTGGGAGGTCCTTGCTATCTTACCCTGGAACACCACCAAGCCATTGGTTCAGATATGTAGGTGAACCCTGGGTGAAAATCAAATCTCTGTACGTACCACAATTCACGGATCACATTAACTTGGTGGACCGACACATCAAATTCACCAGGGAGGATATGAAAAGGGTCAGGTTAGCCTTCTTAGACTGTGAGATTTCCATCAGTAATGGGGGACATCTAAAAGCTGACGTGTACCATAAACCTACGCATACGGATCAGTATTTAAGGTTTGACTCTCATCATCCACTGGAGCACAAACTGGGTGTCATTAGGACGCTATAACACAGAGCGAACACCATCCCCACTGACACAGTGGCCAGGGAGGCAGAAGGACATCACATCAAGAAGGCCCTGAGTAAATGTGGTTTTCCCAGCTGGACTTTTGTCAAAGCTGGAAAGGCACCTAAAGAAAGCTGATCCAGGAGAGAAGGACAACCGCTGCCCAAGCGAAAACCTGTAGTGATTCCATATGTGTCAGGAGTATCGGAGCAGTTGAGACGCATTTTTTCTAAACACCGGGTCTCTGTGGCTTTTAAACCCCAAAACACGCTGCGCCAAAAATTGGTCCACCCCAAGGATCGGGTCCCCCGACACAAACAGAGTAACGTAGTGTACGCTGTCCGGATTGTCAGGATTTATACACCGGGGAAACCAAACAACCTCTGGCGAAGCGGATGGCCCAACACAGAAGAGCTACCTCGTCAGGCCAGGACTCTGCAGTCTATTTACACCTACAGGCCAGTGGACACTCTTTCAATGATGAGGATGTACACATCCTGGACAGGGAGGAACGCTGGTTTGAGCGCGGAGTCAAGGAGGCCATTTACGTGAAAAGGGAAAGACCATCTCTGAATCGAGGAGGAGGCCTTAGGGTACATCTTTTGCCATTTTACAATGCTGTGATTGCAGCCATTCCCCAACTCTCTGTGAATGGGACTCATGGCCATTGATCAGTGGGTTTTGGTCAGTGGTTGTTGATCAGTGGTCATGAGAATTTGCATAATTAAGATTAAGGAACTGACCTCCTAGCCCATTGTTCCTTCAGTGGGCTGGTTTCAGTCATTATGCAAATGTACTGTTTATAAGCTTGGGGAAACCTGCAGGCAGCTGAGACTGAAGAAGTCACTTGGATGAGTGACGAAACGTTTCTCCCACAAAACGCTACGTGAACAGAATCAACTTTTGGAGATTCTGGTTGTTTATTGTCCTGACACTGCTGTAATTACTAATTATAAAGAATCGCTGTGCTCAAGACAAAGCCATCGGGATATGCAATTCCCCCGAAATCATTTGAATTAACTCCTGAGTTCATGGTAAATTTACCCTGATGAAGTGAGCTAATGCTTTTTAAATTCTAAGGGCCAATCACAATTTTTATGCCACATTTCCATCGCTGAATGTCACACATTTCATTACTCTGCTTGGTTTCAGGTAGGTCTCCAGCGTATGTGATAAAAAAAAACACTTGCGCCTTAACCTATCATTAAATCTCCATGGAAATCCAAAAATAAACAGGCTAATTTGCATTCACGTATTTGACTGTTATTGGCAGCCATGTAAATCTACCCTTTATGAAAAATTGTGTGTATGTGGCTAAAAGAAAAGTATCACATTTTATGTAAAAATATAAATTTTCACACATTAATGAAAGAATTAGCACACTAGGGAACGTTATTTTAACGCTGAATAATTTTCACAATGTGAGTCAAACATGGGGAGATATTTTTGTCTCTCCACTCATTATCATGGAAATGCAGAGTGGGATGGTGTGATATTAAAATGAAAAGGCATAGTGGAATATAAGAGCATCTCCAAAGTGAAAGAGAGAGAAAGAAACAGGCAGGAAGCCAAAAATGGGGAAAAAGGAAACAAACAGAACTGAAGACACCTTAAGACCAATGAAAGAAGGGAGGGGGAATGGAGGGCAGAGGGATCTTTCTTTTTTTATTCTGACAACAGAATTGTTTCTCAGCACTATGGTGCTTTATATATCTGAGGGTTTCATATGTATAAGTCTATACTGAGTCAAATGCTTTACAACCCCATGTTAATTAGATTCAGTATTAGGTAGAATCTCCCTTTCTTCAACGATCCCAAGACAAAAAACAAAATTATGTCATTCAAAGTCAGTGTTCTCTTTCAAAGCATTCTAAATTATTTCTTCTTACATTAAGTCATGTTACATTTGATCTGATACAGCAGAAAAAAATAGTTTTAAACAGATTTGTGTTTGTTTAATTCAGTTAACGGGTAAATGGACTGCTGTATGTTCAGTGCCTTTTTACTCTATGCAAGGACTCAAAGTGCTCCCTAAACTTCACACAGTAACACGTATCCATGCTTGTGCTTTTATCTATGCCTAAGCACTTTAATTAACATTCACACACACAGCTGTGTCATGGGCAACTCAGGGTCCAGCATCCTACCTGAGAATATTCAATGTAGGAGAGGAGAGGCCAGAATTGAACGCTTGACCTTCAATTGGTAGAAAATCTGCTCTAAGACCTGAGTCACAGCCACCCAAACACAGCAACGGTGAGCAGTCTCACTGCTTACTGTTTTGTTTTTTTTTGTTTACACCATTTGTTTTCTCATTTGTGTGGCCAACATAGCAGGTAGTAAGTGAGGCAAACTGGTGCACAGAGGTTTGATTTCTATAGCAGTCATTATGTTTGTCCCTGTTCACATCCAGCAGTTACAGAATATCAAATTCAGCCACCATCCTGTTCCTGTGCATAATTTAACATTTTTGTTGTCACAATCTTTCCAGGCCAGAACTGTTTATGGATTATCTTTGTGTGGACCTTTGGAAGGAACTTGTTTTGTTCATGGTTGGTGTTATATTTCTACGGTAACAGCTGGTAACAGCTTATTTTCTAGTATGTGTGTATTGCTACCATACATGGTATGACACTAAGCTTACATAAACATGCACACACAAGCAAATAGTATTGTGCTCACCATTTTCATGCTAGTTTTGTTTCTAGCCAACTAGTCCACACACAAACCTTTCCTAATCAGCTTTCCTTCACATTGATGTGAAATATCATGAGGTGCCATGGAAAATGAATAAGAAGCAAGAAAAAAAGAACAGTGGAATCTAACTGCACTTAAAGACTCCTTGGTCTTAGATGCTTTACATGTTCTTACTGTATGTATTACTATATATAACATATCACTTCCTTACCAAGGTTGAAGGTTTAAAGAAAAGGAAGCACATGACCTATAAGGTGCAATTAAATCGTTCCTTAGTATTAAGAGAATTTGAATAGCTTTTATTATGACTGCTGCAGATGCTTCACTTAGCTCAGTTAGGAACCTTCCTTAGTAATCTTGACTATGTGACTCCAAATCTGCATAATTCTTGCCTCTGCGTGCTTCGCGTCTCACTTGTAGTCACTTCCTGTTTTCTTCTTTTTCTGGTGTTTGGTTCTATTTTATGTTTTTGGTTTTTTTTACATCATGTCCTTTTTTGCCAACTTCTAATTCCTTGACTGTTTTCACCTGTATTGCTTTTAATTTTTCTAGATTATCTGCCTTCATTAAATCATATATTAAAACTTGAATTTTGTTCAGTAATCCTGCTGCAGTGTTCTGCATTTTGGTTATCATTCTGTCGAACATGTAGCAGATTTAATCTTCTCTGGCTTTTACAGATACAGCTGTGAGCTGGTCTGACTTGATCCGAGGTTGCAATATTACAAATGTTCTGATTCTGTCACAGGTTCTCTCAGGTTTGGTATTTGCATCTGATCTAACTGGGGTCTCTACTCAGAGTCAAGTGCAGAGCTCCTGAAGCACCCTTAGCACAATGAGTGCTGTGGCTACCTATTGACCACTTAATTAGCATGTGAAAGTATCTGCAATTTGATGCATTTCTCTCCAGCACAGCCTCATATTTCACACATCACTGCTGAGCACTTATACGAGATGTATGCTTCAAATGACTGCAAAGAAATTTTCTCATCAACAGATTCAGTCAGCAGTCTTGTATGTAAAAACCCTTCTTCTGCAGACCGATGACTGGCTTTTAAATTAGCTGGACTGTGTCATATAACATGTGGAAAATAAATTCAAAGAAGCAAGAGGAAGCCTTCTAGGAAGAGCTGGCAATCTAGTTGTGCTGTAGGCAGGGTGAGCCAGTCCACCCTCTGTATTCCACAGGATTGCCAAGACTTGGGAAAACAATTATCCAGGCCAAAAAACTTGTTCATTACCTTTCACTGAATGATAAGAATCAAATTCTGTGTGGTGTAGTTTGATTTATTTTTCTTTTGTTCTTATGGTTATATAACTTTTGATGCAGTCATGTGACATCACTGCACCAGTTTATCCTGGGAAAAATAAAAGATCTGTATAATATGATTGTGCATTAGGGCTAAAGTTATACAAGAATTATATAGAATTCCTAGAAAATATGAAGAAGTGGCTTAGACTTTAAGGAGCTTGAGGATGATACATGGCCTCAAACACTGCCCGAAGCAATGTGCTGCTCTGCACAATCATACTTTCACAGATTTAAGTCAAGAGTAAAATTTTTCACGCTACTACTGCATAAAAAGCCCCCCAGCTAACTTCTTAAGGTGGAGAAGGGTCTCTTAAGTAATTCACAGTACAGTCGGCGTAGGTTACACTGCTTCACAACCTTCAATGGCCGAGAGCAACAGCACAACCTGACTGCATCCACCCCTCCCACATGGCAACTCTGCAACTTATGTATTCCTGTGGTGTGTGACAAATTGTATCAGGACGTTGCTCTAGTGAAGCATTTTTCATGCATAATTCATTCTCCAGCCTACATTCCACATGGACATTTTCAAATCCCTTTGAAGTTAATTCTCTCGTCATGATAAACAGCCTCCCTCGCTGTGGCTGTGCGGGTCACGATTGTCAGTGTGGTCTGTGCTGGGAGAAATCACCTGTCCCAAGCAATTTCACAATACAAGAGGTTTACATCTAATAATTCACTGTGGGAAAATGATCTGTGCCTGATCAAAATGACAGGAGGACTTAATGCTGCATGATTTACAGTTAATTGAGCACTGAACTAGTTTTGTTCTACATAAAACAAACAGAACAAACAGGAGATTATGTATAACCCTTTTGTGTACCTTTACACAGTACACTGCATGCCCTAATGACAGGTATATAGAAATATTGCATGGTGGATTCAGCTCAGCACTCAATATAATGTTCTGCATGAAACAAACAGACCACAGGCAGTTCAGATTGGCTGCCATACCATAGCTGGCAGGTGTCATCTGCCATACTACTAAACTTAGGACTAATTCATAAATTATCTTCAAAATTTTATATATTTCGACGTACGGTGACCGCAGCTGTCATTTTACTGTAATGACTTTGTGTTAGCATAAAGATATAGTAAAAGCAGGCGTGTTTCTTGAATCATAAATTGTTTCATCAGGACTCCGTGGATAGGAATGTCAGTTTTGAAAGAAATAGTGCATGCACATCTTATAATATGTTTAAGTCAGCTGAAGAAAAAGGGAGGCTGAGAGCCCAAACACAGCTACTTTTCAATTCTGTGTATTTTTGGGGTCTGTACTAAATGTGAGGTTATTAAGCATTTTAAAGAACCACAACCAGAACCAAGTGTAGAACCACATTTTGACTGTTCTATCCTGATGATAGTGCAATAATTATATAGAAAGTAACTATACTCAGCACATCCCAAAGGTGCCTTTTTGGATAGGGATCTAGTGATGCTGGATGCCATTTGAGCACAGTTAACTCATGTCATGTTTAAGAAACCAGTTTCAGATTATTTAAGCTTTGTGACTTGCACGTTACCCTGCTGAAAGTAGCCATCAGAGGATGAGGTAGGCTGTGGTATTTAAACAATGCTCAGTTGGTACAACAGGAGCCTAAAGTGTGCCAAGAAACACACCATTACACCACCACCTCCAAACTGAACCAATGATACACGTCAGGATGGATACATGCTTTCCTGGTCCTTATGACAAATTCTGACCCAACGTTCGAAATGTCACAGCAGAAACTGAGATTCATCAGTACAGATAATGTTTTTTTTTTCAAGTCATCGAATGTCCACTTATGGTTATCCTGTGTGAATTCTAGCATCAAAGTTTAGTTACTCTTGCCCTCCTATCAGCTCAAAACAGTCTGGTCATTATTCTCTGACCTCGTGTCATCTTTGTTGTCCCATCCTTTGTAAACCCTAGAGATGGATATGCAGCAAAATCCCAGCTGATCAGCAGTTTCTGAAATGCTCAGTCTGACACCAACTACCGTGTCACATTCAAAGTCCTCTAAATCATCTCGCCTCATTCCTTTGCTCGGTTCCTTGACCACTGTGCTGCTGCCATTTGACTATAATTATAGACGTTATTCAAGGATTGCTTACAATCAGCCGCAAATGTGAACGTCACGGCAGAAGCGGTGGACAGATTAGACTGTCAAAATCACTTGGATCCGACTCTATGAACCGCTGATATCTTGACAAAATTTATGGGCTAAACTGCTGCTGCGGGTTAGGAATGTCCCATAAAAAGTGAGCACCATTTCTCCTGTCATGAGCACACATGCCACTTACTTGATCTTCACCCAACAACTGTGGAAATTATTTGATCTGGACCAAAGTTGACTGGTGGATCAATGAAAACAAGGGCAGCTGACTGTGAGGAGACAAAATCCTCAACACATTTATAAATCAGTTACCATGATTTCTGCAGAAACTTCTGCTAACAAAACATTAAATTGTGTTTGCACTGTTATCACAGATATGGGTGTTTATGATTTTCATTACCAAAATTATATGAAATGAGTGTAACTTATATTCAAAATGTACCAGGAGAATTTAACTGTGTGGGCACAGCGACTTTTAGTGGGCAGGTCTGGAGCACAGAGCCCTGTCCATAATGCTGACGCTGACCACAAACAAAGCTCAGAGCAAAGAGAGGCTTGTTAACAGCACTAATCATACATTATCCTGTTAGGCAGAACTACTGTTTCAGAGAGGTTTTATTACAGGAGACATTGTTTTCTTTATCATTTGAACTGGCTCCCATCCACCACACAGAGTCTGGCCTTCTTCAACAGTGATAGATGGTTTTCAATAACAAACAACAAGGAACAAAGTGAATACTTGATTACACTCCAGTGAATGACAGGGAATTAAATTAATGAGGGTTTGCATCTCATCTAACAGCAGGCCCCTGGGGGACTATCAGCCTAAGAGAGAAGCAAAAAAACAAAACAAAAACAGGTGATCTGACAGGCACTTGCCCCACTTGGAGGTTGACAATTGCTCCTCTGTAGCCAACTGCATCCCTGTGTTATCTCCCTGTGCACAGGGGAATTAATTAGGGGCTTGATGATCGGGAGAAATGAGGCTGAATAATAAAAACCTTGACGAGCACTTTCTGTGGTATTGCTCTCTTTCGCCTTTGTCCTTCCCAGCTCATGATGACTGCCAGGCCTGGAAGCTGCTCTTTTCATCCATATCCGCCTGCTACGTGCACATAAAGTGGTTTTGAAAAATCCCTCTACTGAGCAGCTAATAGGTGTGAGGTGTAAAAAGGCCCGGTCCCTTTCAGAGCTTCCCATCGTGCGCTGTTGTAAATTGCAGAGCCATTACACGGGAGATGAGTGCAGGGAAAATATGGGCAGTGAAAAATCCCCCCCTGCCTTGGTCCCGGCTATTTTGTGCTTCAGGACACAATGCACTCCAAACCACATGTGCTCCAAGACCATTACAAAAACAGTTTTCTTTTCATTCTTTCTTCATTTTTCATATCAGATGAAGTTGTTATAGCTGAAGATCATCACTCAGAAACACACAGGACACACAATCAGTCATTTTTCCAGTCAAATTATCCCAACAGCTCCTGGGACAAACCTCACCAGAGACCAAAATTAATAATGCACTTGGCTGTCCTGCTCGGTTCATGAAGCAGAAAGATAAATATGGCATAGTAAATATCACCGTGTGATGGCAGGCTGTTGGTGTTTTTTACTGACTACAAGACAATGACAGATCACATTCAACATGGTGATAAGTAAGTTTTGTTATCTGTGGCATATTGGAGGGAGCTTCATATTTTTGAACTTGCAAAGGAAAGTGGAGAAAGAAAATAAAGAAACTAGGAAACAGAATTGAAATCTATGAATTTTTTCATAGCACTGAGGAATGGATGCATGTTTTTAAAAGAAAGCTATACTCACAGCTGTCAGTTTGGGCACACCTAGCAGCGTAAAGGTCTGCAACTTTGAGAGATAAGGGTATGCAAATTACTTTGAGTTCACATTTTCAAAGGATAAGAATGTGACAGTAAAGTGGAAAGAGCTTTTGTATCTTGTGTCAAGATTCCTGCCCTGTCCTTGACTCCTCTTTTGTTTCTCTTTCGTGTTTTAAAGTGTTTTTTCCTCGCTGCTTTCCTGTTTTAGTGTTACTGAATGTGTTTTGTTTCTCTATGAAATTTGTTTTCTGTTTTATTTTTTTTAATTACTTGTGGGCTTTTTTCAGCTGATGCGCCTCTCTGTTTCTAGCTTCCACCTCTCTAGTGTTTACAGTCTGATACTGCTGGCTGCTTGGTTCTGATTTCTGTCTGCTTGGTCCTGCAGTCAGATACTATTTTGAACCAAAACCTAATCCTTTGTCTTTAGTTCACCCTACGCCATGCCGTGCATCAAGCAGCTAATGCTTTCCATCATTAAACAGCTAATCAGGATATGTTATTATGCTTTTTAAATCAAAAACCAAAACAATGATAATTCTGATGAATTATCATCCACCCCCCCCCACCCCCCAAAAAAACCAAAACAACGAAAAAGAAAAGAAAAGAAGGGAAAAACTAACTAACTAACTAACTAACTAACTAACTAACAAAACAAAACAACAAAAAAAGTATAGGCTCAGAGTTAAAAGTAGGGTTGGGGTCACCAGTCATGACTTGGACATGAACAACCCCGCTTTCCTGATTACAAAGCGCTGTGTAACTGCATGTGTGAATATATTAAGGATAACACTACATTAGAAAAGAGTAATTATGACTTATTGAATAAACAGCCCCAACACGGCTGATAACTGGAACAGTGCAGGAAAATAGACTTTTTTTGTGTGTGTGTTTTCGGCCCTGAAATGCTAATTTATTTATTTATTTATATTTATTTATTTTATTTTATTTTCAGTTGTTATAGATGGGACAGACATGACTGAGGGATAGGAAAGGGAGAGAGAAAGATGAAGGAAAAGAAAAACAGAAGGGAAGAGGGACAGTGAGAAAAGGCGCTTAAAAAGAGAAAGAAGAGAAAAAAAAATCTCCTGGATCACCTGTTGAGAGAGAAAGAAGAGAAAACAAGCAAAAAAAACAAAACAGAGCAACAAACTAAACACAACACCATCGCGTTAATCTAACTAAGTGTAAACAGCAGTAAATACTAAATGTTGAATGTTGTTGTGCAGCACGCAGGACAGACAGCGCACAATGTGCTTGGAAATAGCAGCCAATAAAGGTGTAGTTTATGTCTATGAACAGTGAACACCCGTGTGTACACCTGTGTGGATCAGCGCGCTTGTATTCAAATGGTTTCCACATGTAATGGTCTGCAAGAGGATGTAGTGAGCCATAGCCCCGTCCCCCAGGGCATGAAGCAGGCATGGAGGAGATCCAGGCTCCAGACATCCAGAGGCCTCAGAGTGCGAGAGCCCAAGGAGGACCACCACCGCCACCCTTCTGGGAAAAGCTGAGGAGAGCCCCAGATGAGGGGTCACCCAGTAGCCATGGAGCAGAAGCCAGCAGGGGCTGCACTGGCGTGCCTGCCGGCTCTGCCGGCAGCCAGCTGTGCCAGAGTGAACCGGGCCGCAGGCCCAGAGGCCCGAGGGCCTCCTTTGCCCCGGAAGAGGCCTGACCGAGCAACAGGCGCCAGGCCCCGCCAAGTAGCCACCGGGAGTGAGCTGGTACATACGTGAGCGCCCAGCCCCGGACACCAAGAACCACCAACGCACCGACACCTGAGGGCATCAGTTACCGGCAGGGAGTGTGGTGACATAAGCCTCCATACTTTGGAGGGCCTGGGAGTTCCCAGAGAGGTGGAGTTTAAGACCCGACCTGACATATAGACACAGACAAACATGCACACACAGACACAAACATGCATTCCCACCCTCATGCACACATATACAAATACTCAGCACTCACCCAACGTAAGGATAGACATAAATGGACATGTACACACAATCACACTCCCAAAACATACTCTATATCCCGGGTCCAGGTACCCTCGCCCCTAGAGGGGGATACGGCACCTAGACCCAGGAGATGTTACTCTTTCCCCGGGGGTGGAGGCAAGCAGACCGCCCCAGGCTCCACAGGAGCAGGGAGGCTCCGCATCCCAGATCCCAATCAAACGGCCAACACCTCCTTCCAGCCCCCCCGCCCTGATGGCCAGCAGAGAACAGAGGTGTGTAAAGATCCCAAACCTCCCTCCTCTCGCTCATGTGTAGTGTTGCTGCGTGTTGTTCTAAGGTGATTTAAAACACAGGAGAGCATGGTGCTGCTGCCAGAGAGCAGCAGGTGTTAGCACGGCCCCTCCCGAGAACCCTCAATGTCTACATGGATTTAAAATTGAGAGGTGGGCACCGGCACCAGAGGTGTGGTTGAATACACAGACCGTCCACTGGACGCGGTTAACGTGCCCACCCTCAAGGCCCTATATGTATGTGTTATGAGAGTGTGAGTAATGTGGATGTCTAAGTTGTGGAAAAAAATTGAGGCACAGGTGGCCAGAAGGGGACAAGGGGGGGGTGCCTCCCCTGCACCCTGGTGACAAACCTGCACCCCAAGGCCCTACTTGTGTGGGTGGGTGTGTTGGGGGCCTACGGCATCAGGACCGCCCAGCCCCACAGGACCCGGGGCAGCCCACCCGACCCCACCGCAGAGGAAACTGTACCCACCCTAACATTCAATCATCTCCCAGACAGCACAAGGCAGTAGACACCCAGGTTAAGTTTATTCTCCACCTTTCCTATGACTCTCCCCCACCTGCAGAGTGGACTCCTGCAAGGATGGAACAAACTCCCTGCTAGTTGAAGAGCCCCCCAGTTAGGCTGATGCACCAGAGGCCTCCTGCGCCAGGGCTGAGCCCCCGTGCACCCACCCGCCCACAACCTCTGCAACACACCAAGGAGGACCGAAGCCCCCAAGGCCCAGCCAGAGCCCTAGCACAGAGGCGAAGCACCCCCAAATCCCAAGCCCCCACGCCTGCCCGGATCCACTCAGGGGCAGCCAGGCTACCAGGCCAGTAACCTACGTCCGCCAGCACAGACCCTCCCCCAGCCCTGCTGCACGCAGCCACAAGGAGAACACCCTCTAAGAGCGACCAGAGCCACTAACCAGGTTATGACCACAACCCCTGGGTTAAGCCCTCCAGGGATAACGTCTCTAGGGATTCTCCAGACACCCTAAGCCTGTCCCTACCTCCACATCAACCACAATGGTGAAGGCGGGACCAAACCACGATCCCCCACCCCCGCTAGGTGATGGAGTCGATCAAAGGAGCCCAGAGGGATTGATCTAATGTGGTGGCAGAGGCTGTCTCGAGACTAATGTGATCTATTAGATGGTTTCTATATTGGTTTGAATTAAGATTATTTTTATTTTTCCAGTTCATGAGGACCGTTTTCTTGTCGATGCATAGGGCAGTAAAAACCATGTGGACTGTATTAGTTTCTGTAGTGACATCATCCAATTTGCCCAACGAGCACACTAAAGGGGAGGTTGGAATTTCAGACACTTTGATAAGTCTTCACATATCCCGCGCCAAAACTTCTGCACTAGTGGACAGAACCAAAGAGCGTGGATGTAATTGTCTGGTGTATTGCCTTGACAGTGTGAGCAGTTGTTGGAAGATGTAAAGCCCATCTGGAACATCCGATGATCTGTATAGTGCACTCTATGTAGTATTTTGTGCTGTATTAATTGCAGACTGGGATTTCTAATCAATTTAAAGGTTTTTAAGCATATCTGAGACCAGAAGTTTTGGTCTAAGCTGACTGATAAATCTGCTTCCCACTTTGCAATAGGAAGGGATATTGATTCATCTATTTTAGAAAGTGTTCTGTATATTTTAGACAATAATTTGGGGGATTTAAGAGTAAGAAAATGTACCGCGCTTGGTGGTGTTTGCAATTCAACTTGACTGAGGTTAAATTTCTTTTTTACTATGGATTTAATTTGTTGATATTCTAAAAATATTTTCTTGTTGATCCCATATTGTATAACTAGCCTGTCAAATGGAATAAAGTCTGTTCCTTCCTGAAATGCTAATTTAGATGGAGGCAGAATTTCAAATGGGTACACTATCTCGGGTGACTGATGTTTCCCAAGTTTGTCTCAAAGGCCATTTTGTTTTTGTGTCTAAATAAGCAGAAGTTTATTTCCCTGCAGAGATAGCTTTACCAGCCTGCGTACACTGTACAGAAAACAAATGTTACCAGCTGGAACGTTCTTTCGTTTGAACACACCGGGTAAATATGCTATCTGAATTGCAATAAGGAAAAGTGTCAAGGCTTATTAGTGAGAGCTCTTTTATGCTTTGAAGATGTGATCATTTGTATGCACACGTTTTACTTCTTTGAAACTGACTGAATAGAAGGGAAGGGGGGAAGTATCATGCAGGTGCTGATGGTGATTGGTGACAGGCTGGATTGAGCCTCAAGGGGCTGATTGCTCCCCAGGCTAGCCTATTGCATCGACTGAGAGCACACTAAAGAGAGACTGTGGATAGACCTGTCAGTGCCAACCAGAAGAATTCTTTGTCGTCAGACTGCTGCGGTTTATAATCAATGGGTGGCAAGTCATTCAAAAATAACATGCAGTTTTCATACTTTTATAATTATTAGGCCATGGAGTTTATGTGAAACTCCATGATAAGCACTGACTGGCACAAACATTAAAAAACAGACAATAATATAACAACAGAACAACAGTATAACACAACACCAGGCTGTTTATTATAGTTTGACTGAAGAGTTAAAAAAAATGTGGCTTAACCTTCCAACGCCAAGTGCAACTTATTTGATACATGAATTTTTGAGACCTCACAGTATTTTAACTTTTTTGTAGTCTTTGGTTTCCTTTGTTTTAGTCTGTTTTTGTTAATATTACTAAATTGTTAATTTCCTTGGTCATGTATTATGTCTCATTATAGCCTCCCTGGGCTCCCTGTGTTCTGTCAACTTTGTATGTTCTTGGCCTGGTCTCTGTGTTAGTCACTTCCTGTTTTATTTTGTATGTCATTTTCAATTTTGCTTCCACTGTTAGATTTTGTTTAGCTATGTTCCCAGGTGTGTCCACTCTGCCTTTCTGGGTATATATTGTTCACTTCTCCCTCTGTTTTTAGTCGTGTCCTCCCTCATAGTGTGCAAATGTTCAGCCTTCTGTTTCAGCCTTCAGTCACCTTGTTCCTGTTCAGCAAATTATTGTTTGTGCTTTTTGTTTCCTTTTACCTTTTATCAGTATTAAATCTTTGATGTTCATGTACATCAGTGTGTTGCATCCAGCATCTGGGTCCACAATTTGTTACCACACAGCCATCCACATGCTCTACATTTCAATGTGATTTTTTTTTACACTATAACCTTCTTATTTGCTTTTGTTTGTTTTAGTTAAACCGGAAGCAATAAATTTCAAATGTAGCAAAAGTGACACAAAGTAAAATCCATATATGCAAACAGATTTTCTTTTTGATTTTTTTTTTTTTTATTTAACTGAAGGTTTAATAAACATTTTTATGGCAATTATTAAATAGTTAAAAAAATAGCAGGTAACTAGTGTTGCCCTTCAGCCTCCTAGTACTTGTACTCCTGGTTTAAATTTGAAAATCCTAGTTGACTTCCTTGTTGTTAGTTAGTGCAGTCACAAGATTTTCAGAAAAATGACCTCTAAACTTGACCTATGTTAGGGTTACCTTCTACCTTGAAGCAGAGGTCACTGAGATTCTAACTTTTAATAAATAGCAGTGCTATGTGCTACAGAAAATTTTTCTGTTTTTGGACACATGCACAAAAGGTTTCAAACATTTTTCATAGTTCATGTGTGAGTCATATTTTTCAATATCCGAAAAAACCCCCAATTAATTTAATACATTTCAGCAGGCCAGGCTACGTACTGAAGTTAGAGGATAGCAACAAAAAAGTATCAATCCAACCGGACTAGTACCAATGTGATACCAACACTAGTGTGGGTACCGATACGATCACTGTTTTGAGCGATTCGCCCTTCTCTAATAGATAAACTTATGATATCAATTTGAAAATCCCAGGCGACATCTTTCTTGAGTTATAATGTTCACAAGATTTTCAGAAAACTTTGCAGCTCTGAGATTTGGACTCATTGGAAATTTTTGGTAGATGCAACTATGTTATTTGACACAAAGTTGGGTGTCCACACCCAACTTTGAACCTGTAAGGCTGCACCTGTGTTTGAAGTTAAAGTTGTATTTAATGTTTTAGCATAACAAAGTTTAAAAGGTGACAAAGTAAATATGTGAGCAGTTTTTAATTATGTTTATATTTAATTATGTTTATAATTTAATCATAATGTCACACTTGTTCGCATGTTGTTGTTGTGTAACAGTACACCATCCTTTAGAGGCTGCCTCAGTAACAATTATAATAATAAATAACAATAATAATACAGCCTCCTTGTAGAGGTCTTAACTACATACCGCATGTTGTAGCCTGCATTACACATTATGCAAAACACCTGCGTGCCAAATGACAACTTAAATGTGTTTGGTTGCTTTGCTAGCGTACAAACACTCAACAACTCCCCCATCGCCTTCAAATGTTTATGTTTTACAGATGTCTCATGATATTTATGTAGCTCAAAGCACAATGGTTTCCAAGTCCTAGCTCACAGAGCTGTCACTCTTCTCACTTCTGCTCGTACTATCAAAAGACTTGTAGGTCACACTGGATAAAGCAGATATGATTAAGTCTCAGTTTGAAGCAATGGATTTACAGTTACCAGATACAGCATTAGGTTATTGTGTGGAAATCAGTCAGAGAGGCTGATTATCCTTTATTATCCATTACTTACTCTTATTGTAACCTGTGGGCTTCAATCTGTTGCTCCCTGTAAAGTTGTCCTTGGACAGCTCCTCACTGCCAGCTGCCAACACAGCACTGGTTGTGTTGACTAAAAGAATTACCTGCATTGTCATTGGGTCTCTGAAATAGTGTTAATTTGACCTTACGGAGAAGTTTTATTCTCTTTATTTATTAGTAGCCTCAGAGTTAAAATATTTCCATTCAGTATCATCCAAAAAGAACTTGCCATTAAAAAAGTATCTGATTCATGTTTCTTTTGCATAGAGATGATATAAATCTTATTGCATGCTCCCTTTCCATACAGAGAAACGACAGAAGGTTGGCTGTGGCACAGGAGGTAGAGAAGGTCATCTGCAAATCAGAAGGTTGGTGGTTTGATCCCTGGCTGCCCCAGGCTGCTTGCCAAACTATCTTTATGCAGGTTACTGAACCGTGAGAATGTTAGACAGAAAACACTTAAAAGAAGAACAAAATGTGTGTGAGTGAGGGATAAAATACTTTGAGTGGGAAATTAGAGTATAAAAGCACTACATAAGAACTGATTAACAACGAAACCAATTTAATTGATAAAAGCATTCCTATGCTAGTTTTTATGTGTGTCACCACTCTATAGTTTTCTATCTCTCCATTATCAAAAAATTAGCATAAATGGCTAAAAGAAATCCCAACCTCAATCTTTCAAGAAAGCACAAATGAAAAAGGAGAGCCCCATTTTAATGACCTGTTTAAATTTCAAAGGTATCAGCAAAAGGACCTTCACATCTAATGTGTTTCTGCAGCCTATTAGCATTCTTAAAGTCTATTTGTGTGCAAACACATGTGTGCTTATACATTCAGGCTAAATACACACTCATACACACATAATGGCCACTGATGGATAGATGTCCTAGGACGATGTAATGGTACAATAATTATGGTGTCAGCCTGAGCTGACCAACTGATGACAGTGCAGTCCCATCTATGTTGCAGAAATGCAGCAATTAACAAGCAATTTGTCTTGTAGAATGAAGATATTTCAAGTGAAATAATAAGCAGGAAGAGAAGCTGTACAAATGATTCCATCTGCATTCTGCTGACCTAACTGAAGCTTAAAAACAACTCAAAACACATAAAGATAAACATTATTTGTCACAGTGTTAAAAACTGATATTACACTCCAGAAAACAAAACAAAAAAACAAGTGATTTAAAATCCCTTATGAAACAGATGTCTGCGGTGAAGAATATGATTCAATTTTCTGTCACTATATTCTTGCTAAAAGACCGAACGCTCCACTACTTCCACAGGCAGACCTTTTGTTGGTGAGTCATGGATCATTTTATCCATCTTTGTTTGAGAAACAGACCTCAGGATAGGGCTGGGCCATATCATACCGTTCACGGTAATACCGGTATAATGTTGGGCAACGATAAGAAAATGAAATATCGCAATAGAATATGGGTAAAATGCACATGCGCAGTGCCTTTGTTTTCATATGCACATGGCGGAAAAAGCATGGCAGCGACGGAGAATGAGAAGGGCGAAAGTGGACCGTTGAATGAAACAGATGAATCAGAATTGGTTTGTAAAAATGCTGCAACTTCAGTGGTGTGGAACTGGTTTAGCTTTCGTCCGTCAGATACACAACAAAGCACTATTTTTGGTAGAGCATGCTAGCAGGGCGTCGTTATTACAGTGTTTTTTGGAAAATACGGCACACTTAAAATCAATCCTTTGATTTTAAGAAAACCGGCAGTGCCCCTTATACTCCCGTGTGCCTTGTGTATGAATCTGGTTGTGTTTACTGACCTCGAAACGATTTTATGTCGTACACGGCGCTGGAAAATCTGTCAAATGTTTTAGTACGACTTTGCTAAGCTACGAACCCGCACCGCTTGATGGATTGTCGGAGCATTACAGCTATCGTAGGCAGGAGCCTGGCCGAGTGATACGTACTGTGCTTCAACATAATATTACCGTATTGTGTGTGTATAACCTCTTTTCAAGTGTTGTGGATATTCTACATGGTTATGCTGAGGATATGTCGGCCAATTTCCACTGGAAATGCCTTTTGGTTAAACTGTCAGCAAGGAATTTGCATTTGCACCGTTAAATTTTTATATAACTTTAATGCACATAAAAAACAGCTGCTTGTTTAAGTGAAAATCATTGATGTTTTGTTTTTTTGCACTAATACAGTTGTGGAGTTGTAAAGTATTTTGTCTCGTGTCAATTATATCGTCAATTATATCGTTATTGCAAATTTTCAAATGTATATCGTGATAAGTATTTTTGGTCATATCGCCCTGCTCTACCTCAGGAACTCATTCCACTGGCTTTATTTCTTCTCAGTCATCACCAGTGAAGACTTAAAGGACCCTGATGCTTTATATATATTTTGTTGTTTTCTCAGCAGGTCTTTGCAATCAGGGAAGGAAAACAAAAAGAAAAAAAGGACACAGTTCTTTTGTTGCGTTTTTGAACAAACCACCATAAAATAAGCTGCAAGTAAAGTTCTGCTTCATAATTCAACAATGTGGACTATAACATTTACCTCCCCATGCTGATGTCTTCAGTGCGGTGGCTAAAGATTAATCCCACTAAAGAGCCTTGAGGTCAAAGCACTGCAAAGGTCAGTGCTCGAAAATATCAACACATATCTCCACATTGATTTTTTAAATGGTTGCTATGCACTACTTGCTTATTGGCCACAGAAAGTGGCTTCACCACCTGATTTTCCAAGCTATTTTCCAGTTTGGAAACAGAGGAGGCAAAACAGCGGCAGAAAGAAAACTGAAAGACAAGGGGGGAAAAAAGAAACTAAAACAGGCCATAAAGCCAAGTTCACCTAATAAAAGCCCACATTAGATTAGAGATTCCTGCTTTAGGTGCCGGCAGCAAATCAGATAGTTTAAACACCAGGATTGTTGTACTCTTTTAGCGCTCTCAATAGAGGAGTATAGATCACACTTCTCATTAGTGCACCTATCATGGTGTAATTAGTCCCCTTTCCTGAGTCAAAATTGAATTTCCTCTTTGCTTTCCTGACCTTAGTTCATTGAAGCAATAAAGGCCCATATAGCCCCGAAGCCTGTGGGCTTTGTTTCCCGTTTTGCACCACAGCGTGACTCTCCTTGTATCGACCCGCACACAGATCCCAGCCTCACCTGACTCGGTGAACCATGCAAAGAGTACCCACTAATGGAGTGGCATCAATAACAGCAGATACAGACTTACAGACACTAAAAGTGTTTGAGCTGCTCTCGCTCATTCACGCTACACAGAAAAGTAGAACACACTGGTTTCTCAGAAAGCAAAATCCAGTTTGGGCTGGTCTCACAGATCTTCTTTGTATAAGGCATAAACAACAAACCTAGTTGTTTGTGCATAAATGTAATCAAACCAGCATCAAATGGTAAAAATAAAGTTAATAGATGACTTCTGTGTAATGTAATTATGGCCTAATTAAGTTTTACAGCTCCACCAGATTACAGATTTAACAGATTACTCACACATACAAGGACCTCATTATGTTACCACTGATCGATACAGTGGTTAGCTCTAACGCCTCGCAGCAAGCAGGTCCTGGGTTCTACTCCTGACTGGGGCCTTTCTGTGTGGAGTTCGCTTATTTCCCTGTGCCTGAGTGGATTCTCTGAGGTACTCCAACTTCTTCCCACAGTGCAAAGACATGCATGCTAGGTTACCTGTTGTTTTTAAATAAGTCCTAGATGTGCATGTGAGCGTGACTCTGTCTCTGAGTTAGCCCTGACAAGCTGTCAAGGATGGACTGTGCCTCGGCTCCAGCCTTCCCACTCCCCATCCCACCCGTATAAGCCTGAACTGGACAATCAATTAACAAAATGGATGAATATAAGTCCCATTAGCCATAGTGAAATGAATGGTTTCCACTTTCATTAGCTTTTGTATTACGGTGTTATTCATGTGAAACAGCTCCAATATTATCCTTAGCCTCACTCTGTAGTTTTGGAGAGCAGAGAAGCCTTTGATTCACTCCATGTGAAACAGCATTAGGCAAATGACCTAAATAGACCTGAGGCAAAGTTGTGGACTATGTGGATAAAATCAGGCTGGTTGGATGGCAACGATGGGGTGGGGTGGTTAGACGAGTGGTCTGATGTGCCAGTCCTCTGCCCTGCTCAGAGTGTGAGGTGGGATGAAAGGTTTGTGTGCCACAGAAACCCAGCGGCTCTGACAAGGTGGAGTTTTCATCCATTACTAAAGCAAAGAGGCTGTTAAACGGCACGTCACGTCTCCTGATGCTAGCATCCCCGTGGAGGTGTTCTGGCAGAGCTGACCAACAGGGGGAATTAATTCTAGGACATGCACCATGTAAGCCCCATTAATTCACAGCGGCTGCCAAAGGTCCATGTGGAATCCCACACAGTGTGCAGTCCTAAAACTGCTTTAAGTCACGTAATCTGAGCAAAGGAGAATCCCCCAGAATAATAAACAAATACACAGAAAGTTGTTAATTTAAGGTCGGAAGGGAAAACAAAGTTTACGCCTTACAAGTCACAAGTACATCGTTACCCCTGAATTCAGTGTCATGACACAAGCACGTGTTATTGTTACAGAGCTTTAAGTCTGAGCTTTCAGTCAACATAAATCTAAGCTTCCTATGACTTAACACTATGTTACCCCTTTTCCTAAAGACGGGAGAGGGATGCTTCCCATTAGACTGTAGCAAATATTTCTCTGTTTATTTTTCTAATAATTCAGTTACTCTACAGTCTTTCCGGATGTTTCCAGGACAAAGTTCCCTTTAACTACACGTTTCTGCTGCTGTGTCTTTCTTTAATGTGTTTTAGAAATTTAAAACAGGTAAAGATGTAAAAGTGTGACATCTCCAGTATCCCCAGTGAGATGGAACTCTACAGGGAGCAGCCAAATAAAAAACCAACCCTGCTTCCTGTAAATTAGCCAAGTATAGAGATTGAAGCTGTTTTATTTGGCAGACAGTAAACACGTTAATTTCATCCCTACAGTTAATATGGAGCCAGCCTGAAGGTTTTTTTTCAGAAATGTATTTTTTTTTCTGCATAGGAGGTTGTCGTTTGTTTAAACTGGTAATGATGGTAGTTTGAAGCAGGAAACAGGCGATGTCATGAATCTCATGATGCCATATATCTTAGCAGGAATATATTTTGTGGTAATGTAAACAGGATATGTGTGGATATAGATTATAAAAAGCTGTGGTAAGGTTCAGCCATGAGGACTTATTGTCTAGAGCTATATTTCTCTTGTAACTGGCTGCAGTTTTTTGCAGATTTGGGAAAAAGAGAGATGTACGTTCCCACAACTAACTACAAAAACCAAGTTCAGCCCACAATTTTAAATTGACACTCTGCCCAGTCAGCCAGACTGATTAACTGGTAGACTGTAGCACACAAGTGTTTAAGATCCACACTTTAAGCTGAACATCAATAAGTTAGCAACAACCTAAAAGACAAACAAGACTAAATTAGAGAGTTAATTCCCATAATAGACTGTCCTTTAATTTGTTGACTGAAATTAATTCAGAGAAAAATCTCACTGCTTGCCTCCAGCAAAAGTTCAGCAATGGTGCTCACTGCAACATTCTTATTATCAGTGTAGCATGTCTGGTTCTTTGTTGAGAAGTAGAACGAAAAATGCAAGTGAAAGCAAAGAAAACAACATGTTGGCTTTTGCCAGAGCAGCATAAGTAGTTTGATGTGTAAAGGAGCCGTAAATGAACATTAGTGGGATCCACTCACTTGTTTTGGTGCTTTGAGCCCTGCAGATGTGCATGGTACTGTGCCACTGAGTTGAGTGTGACGCTGCAGACTTCACAGGAGTAGCTTCGCTTCAGACCTGGAATCAAACAGAATAGCGCACATTACAGGAACGAATCTGGGAACTGAACAAATGCTTTACTCCAGTGAATTTTTCAAAACTTGATTCAGTAATACAATTTTTGCTCTGCTGCACGTGGCCAATATGAATCAATCCATCACAGTGAGAAGGCATGTCTGCCTTCACGCAGACGGATCTCAGTCCTGCAGCAGATGAGCATTCATGTGACTCTGCACGTTTGCCTTAACAAACTGGTGTTTGCTAAAGAAGACTCCCATAACTGCACTGAAGGAGAAGACTCTTTGTGCAGCAGTCATAGCTCAAAGATCTTTATAGTAAATCCATAGCACCTGAGACCTTGAGATGTCTGAATCATTTGGAATCTACAACATTTAATGAGTTGCCTATTTTTTTTTCTAAATAGCGACAGCAATGCCCTTGAGGTGATAATGGCTGTATTGAATCAGCGCCCTGTTGCTGCAAATTATAAGCATCCTGTGTAATCGCCTTCATGTTGCACTAATCTTATTGTGGTGTGAAAAATGGCCGGCTTGATTTCCTCGCTCTCGCAATTGAGTTAGCTCCTCTATAAATATGCCTCAGAGCAAAAGGCCAAGAGAAAATAAATGCCACCCTGCACTCATTGAATCACATTTCCATATCCTCCTCAATCAAATTTCCTCACTGAATGATTGTTTGTTAAATTGCTGCGGTGAGGAAAGCGCTGCCGAAACTTTGAATGTCTTCTTGTTTTTCTGCTTTCAGGGTTGCGGAAGGTGAAAATCTGCAGTGGGCTTGGTCTCGGGTGTTGATGTCAGCTGTTTCCCTTCTACCATTTTGATGGAGGGCAATATTCCCCACAGAGAGCGGCAAATCCCTCCCTTTCACTTCCCCGCTGATAAGCTGTACAATAACCACTCTGTCAGCTGGTCGCCACCATGACTGAGATTTCAATTTTGCACCATCGTCCCCAGACGCAGTCATGAATCGACATTACATTTCTGCAGCAGGCGGAGAAGCTCTGCCTTGCAGTGCCCCTTTGACAGCCTGCCTCTCAAACTATTTTTGAAAGGGTGAAAGATTATACTGTGACTTCGGTATCCATCATTGGCAGCCACCTGCGGCTCTTCCCACATGGCGCTATGGTGCATGAGCGATGAAGCATCAGAAGCTTTAGGCTTCTGCAATTCCTCCCCTTCATCAACTTTGCTTCCTACTTTCTGAGGCACTGGAGACTCGTTTGTTTTGGTTAACCTGTCCCTTTGCTGAGAAAAACGAGGGTGTGGGGAGCAGCCGATGAGTGGTTGCAGCAGAAGAAAAATGTGCTCTGCAGTCTCATTTGTTTGAGTTAACTTAGGAATTTGGTAACTGTTAAATAAAATAACAGGTTGTGGAGCTGATGCATGCAGAGAAAAAAAACATAGACTGATGTCTTCGATCTTTATTCGATCTCACCGTATAAGAAGTATACCTCTAAAAAAGAAGTTGCCAGGAGGTAAACTACTAAACCCAAAAAGGTTAAAAAAAGATGTTTTAGTGGGTGTAATGAGATTCATATCAGCTGCCTATTTAGTTTTAACTTCAGGTCAAATATCCAAAAACATATTTAAGCTAAGAGGAGCTCAGCTCAGTTTTTAGTGTAAAAACAACTCATGAAACGCATGCTGGTCTGTGAAAGCTATGAAGCTGAGAGATTTTTCTGGTATCAAGTAATTGTATGTCAAAAAAATACCCACAGATACAAGCAAAGCCTTAGTAAAACTTTTTAAAAAGCAATTTATACAGAGCACACAACACTACAGATGTAGCACGATGCTAGCATCAGTGTCTAAGGTTACGTCTCAAAGGAGAACACACAACATTTGCAGATATGCATGGGCCATTGACTTGTTTAGCTTGTCCAGTTACTTTCAAGCCTCTATGTATAAAAATGTGTATAACTCACAAACAGTTGATGCAATATTTTTGTCAATTCCACTGAAATAAAGCTTGGATTTTGTACTTTAATTACATTTTTATTTATTTTAAATCCTCTGTCATAGCGTACAGAGAGAAAACTACAAAAATAAAAGTGAGAAGACTATTTGTCCACAAACGTATAGACTAACCGTACGTGCTTGCACCACTCAAACATATTCTGAACCTGGGCAAGATCAATTTGTTTTGCAGTGAATCTTTTGCTTTCTCTTAGCTTATTGAGACCTATTGCCTGAAGCTTTGGAAGAGATACTGTTGGCAGTATGACTGATCAGCAGTGCAACATTCTTTGTCGATTGTTTATAAGCAAAGAAAAAGGTGGTACTGGTCCAGGATTCATGCTAAATTAACCAGCAAGCATCTGCCCCACTCAGATCTGGTAACTTTAGCTCATTCTCTCCCTCACTGTAGCATTGAGCCCAGGCTGAAAGAGCATACACTTAATCACTGTTTCTATGAAATCAATTGGGTGCTAAGTTGCAACTGTGAGATTTAGTATAATGAAAAGCTTTGCAAAACTGACAGAATAAAATCATTACTCAAAAATGTTTTCATCCCACCGAAGCACTGACTGAAAGTTTCTTAAATTGGACGGTTCAAAAATGTGGGGTAAGAAGAGGCGTAATATCTTGAGGAGAACTCGTCCAATCTAGAGTTTTAAATTAGGGTTCAGCATTACACTTTGTTGAAAAGGACCTAGATCAGCTTGGTGTAATTTCCCCGTCTCTGAGCCTGTTGTTAACAGTATAATGGATCTATTTTAGGGTGGGGAATACAAGAGTGGAGAATACAACATACAGCTGAAAGCAACAGCTTGAGAACAGTGACTGCAAGCCTCTGTTGAAAAAGAGCTAAAAAGTGAGAGAATGAGGAGACCACATGCTAAATTATAGCTTCCAGAGAAGCATCCCTGATTAACAGCTGTGATAGTCTGACCCAACACAATTTGTCTGCTGGGTGTTGACAGGCTAGCTAGCCTGTGGTCTAAATTTAGTGGTTTCTGGTTGAGATTTGACAACATCAAAATACACTGAGAGGGACCATTAAGATGGCAAAGACAGAGACGGCCCTTACTTGACCTATGAGAACAAAACTGACAACAGGTTGCAGAAACACATTTATGAATGTTTTTTTGGTTTCATGGCCAGGTTGAAACAATTCTCATCTTGATCATTCATTACTTTTTTAAACGCAATTTTCTTTCTTATTTTCAAGCTTACTGTTATTACGAGTTGTATGCAATACTGAACACTAAGGAAGAGGAAAGGACTGTTTGTCTAGGTGAGGGGTCAGCAACCTTTAAGACCGCCACCCTGATATCGCCTTTGGGCTTTTGGAGCCTTGACCTGACTTTTAAAAAATAATTGGAAAAAAAGCACTATGCTGCTAAAAAATGAAAAATAGATATTTGCAAAATTCTGCCTAAATATGTATTTTACCTGGTTAATGTGTGTGGCGGGGCGTGGTCTGCAGCGCCACTGTAGGGGAGGTGGACGCACCCGAGCGGCGCCCGCAATCACGCCTTGCCGCCTTAACGTCTGTGTGCTATCTATGCTGTTGTGTTGTTGTTGGTATGTGTTGGGTTGTGAGCTGAAAAGCTACAGCCGGCTGTGTGCGTACAGCAACCGTGTGAAAAGTGGTCAATAAAGAGATGCTGAAAAGCATGTTTATGGAAACATCGTCGGGTCTGCTGTGGTACGTTTACAATGGGACTTCTGCTCCTGAACTTTCATCTTTACGCAGGACTGTAAGCTGTCATCTGTGAGGCGTGAGGTGTTTGTTTTTAACATAGTTCACGGTGGAGAACAGCTGCTGATATAATGTGGATCCGAAGATCCATAATTGGCCTACCTGGGGTTGAAAGTCTCGATAAATGCACGGCGTTTCGGTGGTATACCGGCTTTCGCGAGTGTGACGCTTATTTTGAGCGATGAAAAAAATAATAGAATATAATTTTAGAGAAGATGAATTAAAGTCAGTACAAGCAAGACAGAATATGTATGTGAAGGAGAAGGAGACAGGTGGAAAGGTGGATATGCAAACAATAGAGATAGTGAAGGTAGATACATTTAAACATCAACAGTCCAAAGCAGACAGAGAGAGAGAGAAAGAAAGAGAGGTTAGTGAGGTGAAGAAGAGAGTGCAAGCAGGGTGGAGTGGGTGAAGACAATTATCATAGAAGGATAGCTGCAAGACTGAATGGGAAGGTTTACAAGATACTAGTGAAAGTTGGGTGTATGGTTTGTAGACTGTAGCACTACTAAAAAAGATAAAAGGTTAAGACGGAGGATGTGACGTTTGGCATGCACACTGAAGCAGCCAGAAATCGAACCACCAACCTCCGATTATTAGATGACCTGTTCTAGTTTTGCATGATTCACAGTCCAAATTAATCCTCATTTAGCTCATGCTGGTTCTGGTACAGCCCCTCACTTCTTTATTTGTCTGAAACAAGCTGCTTTTGTTCCCTTAACAGCAAATGCCTTCTTATTAAGCACTTTGAATCACATTGTTGTTGAATTGTGCTATACAAATAAACTTGCCTTGCCTTGCCTATTGGCTGCCCCTCAAAACAAAAGATTTTAAGAGTAAATGGGTGGAGCTGTTACAGTCACAGCTGCATACCTAAGATGACCTTGGAGAGGTTAAGCCCTTCTTCTGCCATCATACACACCCAAGAGTAGAAAAATGGCAAAGAACTGAGTTCTATTGGCTCAGAGCAAACACTTCTGTATACACTGAACAGCAGTAATAGAACAAACAATAAAACCAATCATATTAGGTCCTCTTTAATTAAATAATTGTGTGCTGTACTGCTTTACTAAGCACTACCTCTTTAGAATGTAAATGTTATATTATCGCCTACATTTAATATTAACTGTGTTTTAAAGTCACTCTTAGATTTGTCTACAAACTGAGTCTCCAACTGTGCTTAGAAAGAACAATACATCACTGCCCAGAGTACACAGTGGAGTACTTTAGGATTAATCACGTTCTCTTAGTACAGAATTACTCATGCTAAGCTCCATAAACGTTTCTCGTACCTGCTCATCAGTGTGCCATAGAAGTATTAAAATGAGGATGATGGTTCCAACCACGTACCTGTCAAACCTTAGTGTGATTTCGTAGCTTTGACACACAGTCTGACTGTGTGACAGTTAGGTAATAACATGCTTTGGGAGAGTGGCCACTTCACTAGCTGCCATTTTATTCTGAAAAAAGGATGTAGTTGACTGAAAAGCTAGGAGAGGGATTGAGATGAGGTGGGGTGGGGGGATTCAAATGTTTCCATGCAGACTTAAGAGCAGCTTATTTTCACAGCCAATAAGGTTTGGAAGAGATGACATCACTCGGTGTTAAAGACGTAGCATCTGAAAGCTGGTGTGCAACAAAAAAAAGATAAAAACAGGTAAATTCGAATATTTCTGCAGTCTACTTTCCACTTCTCTTTCAACTGCTCTTAACACAAACGCAGTCTGCTTCTCTCCACGTGAACAGCTTTCTCCCCCACACTTCAGAGAAGCAGCCACAATATGAAAAGCACTTAGTGAATATGGGCTGCTCCGCCTGAAATCATCTTTAGGGCCGGTTTAAACAAGATACTCAACAGAGGCAGAGCAGACGCGAGGACTGTTCTTCAGAGACATGGTAAGTGATAGGAGTGCAAACACCAGCTGTGGCACAGCATGGACTTAAAGTGAGTTCTGCTGTCTTCCTGCTACTATTATTCATCTTCTCACGCTGTCAGCTACACTCAAAAAAGGAAAAAAACATTGTGATTGATGCTACATAAAAGGGTGAGCAAACAGTTTATTTATATAAAAATGACGTTTAAAGTTCCCCATTTTTATTTAAAGAGTTCTCATTTTTTCATGTAAAAAGAAATGTTGTTGAAGCATTTCATTTCAAAAGCACTGAGATCCTTTGTAGTGGCACTTGCAGCTGAGTCGTGGTGCATCGTTTATACTGTAAATGAGAGCTTTGAGTCCTTTGTGGTGACAGGAGAGACTTTAGGAAGGACAACCATCGGTCAAACACTCTACTAAAGGGCTTTATGGTAAAGTGGGTAGATGGAAGCTACTTTTTACTAAAAGGTACATGACAGCCTTTTAGAAATAGGTAAATGTTCTGATGGACTCTTAAACCTTGAGAAGCAAAGGCAGCTGGTCAGGTAAAACAAAGATTAGAGTATTTGGTCAGCTAT
The DNA here is from genome assembly GCF_000239375.1 of Pundamilia nyererei. NCBI lineage: Eukaryota > Metazoa > Chordata > Actinopteri > Cichliformes > Cichlidae > Pundamilia > Pundamilia nyererei. Next base: position 759,372 of record NW_005187618.1, on the reverse strand, counting down.
GTGTGTGTTGAATATCAGGCAGTGATAATAACTCCAAATAATATATCCTTGGAAATGATGTTGAAACAAACACTTTATCTTGTGTCCTTATCAAATAGCACGACTGACTTACATACAGGGATTCTCCTGGACTAAAAGGGACATAGGATGGGCGACCAAACATGTAAATATATTCAGCCCAGGAAATTGGCTCTGGATAAAAAGACCGAAGTTTATTAGTGTAAACGCTGATTAAGTGTTGAGTACATTCATTATATTTCTTCCTCAACTTCCTTCAACACTGTTCAACGTATTAGATTCTTTTGGACATGTGAGCTTGTATTTTTCTCATTTCTAACTTTAGTTTTTAAAATATTCAACTGTACAGGGAGTACCTTTGCCACAGTGTAACAGTACGTCAGTATTTACTTCAGTCCAACTGAAAGCTATTGGCAGTTACTTTCAGTTGGTGAATTTAAATCTATGGGAATGATAGAGCGTTTTGATTGGCACATTAACTTGCGGCCAAATTTTCATGGGTGGATTTGTCTTCAGCAGACAGGCGGTTCAAATCTGGGTAGTTGGAGTCAGTTGATGACATTAGGAATCATATTTTGTGACTGGATCATTAGAACTGAAACTATGTGCCTGCCTGTGGATTCTAGTGGATTCTCCCACATTTCAAGTCGTCTAACCTCATTTAATGTCTCTGTTTTTAGTCTGTATAGTTTTTCTCCCCACTAACATAAAGTCTAAAATAAGACGCACAAAACAGTTAAAGATTTAAAACTATTTTACCTCCTAATTTGATGCCAGTTCCCCTCTTTCTCTGTATGTCACTCACTCGCTGATAAGGACACACACACACACACACACACACACACACACACACACACACACACACAC
>NW_005187618.1:719914-758467 GCF_000239375.1 Pundamilia nyererei | reverse complement strand
ACACACACACACACACACACACACACACACTACATTCCAACTTCTGTGTAAACTTCAGCTTTCAACAGTTCTGCACTCCGGCTTTCAGGTCAATGATTTGGTGTATTTTAGCATATTAAATATTTTTTTCAACAAAGATTCAGCAATTATAAAAATTGAACTCAAACCATTTGGCTAGCAGCGCTCACACTGCATTTTCTTTAGAAAATGCATTCTGAAGTTTACTTAAGTATCATTTTACTTATTTAAAAAACTGTGAGACTGGAGAATAATAGATCTGATGTTTTGTAAGAGCACTGCCATAACGTTGTACAGCACGACTCTTTGAGAACTGCTAAACCTCCACTGCCAAAAATGGAACTGATTATGATGGGACTCTGACCACTCATTGTTCACTTCAAATCAAGTCAAGTCAAGTCAACTTTATTTGTCAATTCTGCCACATGTACAGGACATACAGAGAATAGAAATTTCGTTACTCTCAAACCCTAGGTGAAATAGCAAATGAACATTTAAATATAAGAGAGTGATTAAAAAATGCAAATAAAATAATTAAAAAATAAAAATTTAAATAAACATATAAAAACATATAAATAAAGTTGAAGTTTTGCTTGTTGATGCACAGGAAGAAATCCAACAGGCATTGGGGAAAAGTGGGACAAAGGGACAAACTAGATTAAATATTGCAGCCGCCCAGAAAACAGATCTGGGTTACACAAGAAGAGGGAGATCACCAAATTTAAACCACGAAGATTTTTTAAAAACATTTGTATTACATTTTTTTTGTCTCAAAACATTTTGATTGAACAAATAATGAGAACAATTACTGCATATCCAGTACTGATAGGACAAATTCATCATTCATCTCATATGAAAGCTGAAAACCTACTGAGATGGAAATCACAGATCACAGTGGTGCAGTAGTTCATCTTTTTTTTAGCTCCTGTGCATCGTCCTTCATCGATTCCATTATTCCATTTATAATATTTTTTCTCTCTGACATGGCACAAGATGATTACAAACTGTATCTTATGTCTGCTGGTGTTGGAAATCACATTAGCTAAAGTACATCGCCCAAATGGGCATGATAAATAAAGGAAAATGACAGCACGCAGGCAGTGTTTACAACTCTGTGATGATGATGGCAAATGGTTCTAAATTAGATCAAACTTGTATAACGCCACTTCAACACAAAGGTGATGCTTATCTCATATAACAGAGCTTTACCACTTACCGTGACTTCTACCTTTGCTGATGCTCACATCTCTGTGACAGCAGGTGTCTTATGAGTACTATAAAAAGCATTTGGCAGGCACTTAGATAGTTACATGAACTGCTGGCTGGTGGTCAGATGAACCAAGCTGTTTGCTGTGTCTCTCTTCATATTGTCTGGTTGTCAGTCACTAAACCTGGGATGCAGCTCATGTTTCGATTAGCCACTCTATGAACACTGAATGTGGGACAACAAAGGAGTCTATAGCATGTGTGTTATTTCAGTCTCTCTCATGAAGTCCATTATGTGCCAGTACAAGAAAGTAAAAGAAAGCTTAAAAGCAGTCATCTGTTGATTTGATGTGTTCTGATGTAAAAGTCATAAAAGGGGGCATTTTTGAAAGATTTTATTTTTTTAGTTTATCTAATCTATATTTAAATTGAAACATTAAGATAGACTGACGGCCTGCCCTCGGTGTACCCTGGCCCTCGGTGTACCCTGCCTCTCACCTTATGACAGCTGGGAAAGTGATTTCCCGAAACTGTGGCTTGGATAACCAGTCATGAACATGGATGGATAGATTTCCACACAGTTACAGGCACAGTCTGTAAACACTGACAAGAGTAAACACATGATTCCTGAGCAGCAGTGCTGGAATGGGGAGAGTTCAGCACAAATAAGAAAGTTCACCACAAATACAACTTTAGCTATTTCTGAGATAAAATCCAACACATCTTTACTTTAATAAGAAAAGAAGAAGAAAGCAAACCTGGAAAAAAGAGATAATCTGTTTTAAACTTGCTGCAGCGATAACTGGGCAAAAGTGCTTACACAATCTGTCCCCATTAGTGTCTTAATGGACTATCAACCACAAATTCATTTTCCATCCCATTTACATTTATGCAAACATTACAGTCCTCACAGTTATATCACCATCTCAATACTACTCCCTGTTAGCTTTGAACAGAATGAGCACCAGACAAAAGACCAGAGGATCAAGTAGACTATTAGAGCGCAAAGATGGAGTTTTACCAAAACAACTTAAATCAACTAAGCCAAAGAGGACTGGTGAGCAGGGACCTCGGTTTTACACTATGCTCATGCGGTTAACCTGCACTCTTTTGTATGTACACCACTTATAAAACAAAGACTTTTATCATGAGGTTAGACACATCTGGAGGGTCTCTACACTTGTGCTAAAAGTGCTAATGGCTTGCCCATCTCTTTATCCATCTTCAACCTTATGTCTTTGCCATCAGCTTTTCAATGCTGCACAGCTCTGTACACACAATAACAACAACAAACAAGACCACTGGATGATGCTCCCTTCCATTTTATTAGAGCTTTTGAATATTTCATCACAGGACAATCTTCAGAGTCAGACTGCACATTTTCTTAGCAGGTTGAGAAGTGCACAAGGTCAGGTAGAGGGGAGGAAAAAAGGGGGAAAGATGAAAGGATAAAATGCAGAGAGGAAGCAGAAAGAAGCAGCAGCATCCCGACCGCCTGCAAGGCCTGCTGCGGTCCCATTCTCCTCTCTGTGGGCTCACACTGCTGGTTTTGCCTGATAGGACAATTTGCCACTTCATTACTAATTGATAATCGCCAGAGAGTAATGCTCATTAGTCCAAGTGCTGAATAGTACAGCTAGTGTGCTGACATTTTCTGTCGCTCCATAATGACTCTGTTGAAGCCGGCAAATTCATCTCCTCTTAATGCACTGTAAAAACAGGCGCCGTGCAGAACAGATGAAGGTAACGATATAAAGGGATTAAACTGTTTTTCATTTTTACATGCAAATCTCTAATGAATTATTCATTGAGATCAACACTTGTTATAAGAGGATTGTAGAAGCAGTGCATTCTTTGATTCATTTGCAAAACACTGAACCCGTTAACAAACTACGTCTTCATTTAGAAATCTTTCCTTTTCAGTCGCTTTAGAAACCTTAGTCATACTTTTCAAACACCCTGTGATGCAAAACTTTGGACTGAAACATTGTTTCAAAAATGGCCAGTAACCAATGCTGATGCTTTATTTCACACCCCGTGTAAAGGAAACAAAGGAATCTTGCAACAAAAAATATCTCTCCTTCCAACTCTTCACTGCACTTTTTTCCCCAGCACAAGATTATTGGTCAATTCAATTTGATTTAGTTTAATGAAATTTAGTTTAATTTAGTTGTATCTGGCTTAGAATAATCAAATTCTGGACATAGACTTCAGGCAATTCGTTGAGAACTGGAACTAAGAAGAAGTTCTACAGGAGGACAATGATCCTTCTTAAAAACTGGCATGAATGTTCGAATTGACTGCCATAATCTCCTGACTTGAACCTCACCAATTTATACAAAGGTGTGAAAACATCTCTTTGTATACCAAAAATACTTATTTAGAAACGAGCTAAAAAAATGCTCATTTCCAGCCCTTTATTTATTCTGTGTCTCCCCTGTAGAGTTAATAAAGGCTTTATGCAGCCTCTTAGTATATTCATAGTCTGAAACCAGTCAGTTTAGCTCATGTATCCTTAATGCACAGGTTCTTATATACATACTGATATATCCAGTCAAGCACTTTATACAGCATGTCTCATTCACCCATTCATACAAGCACTTTCTAAATTTCACACTCCAGTGAACACAATGGGGTAGTATCTTGCCAAAGGATATCGTAGCATGCAGACTGGAGCAGCAAGGGATCAAACCACCAGCCTTTTGATAAGTAGATGACCTGCTCTACCCCCTTAGCCACTCTCCCAGCCACTGGTCACCATTCAATGTCACCTGGTAAAAGATTCTCAAAATAAACTGTAAACCTACTAATTTTAATATGGCCCAATCTCCCCCAAGCCAAAATGTAACCCACAGAGTACAGAACCACCATCCCCACCAACACACATTACAGCACAATATCTATGTTAATACTGTTATTATCTGCTTATTGTCCAAAACAATGGTGAATTTATTCTTTGAATCATAAGTGTATTTATGTCCCTGTTTATAGGTTTAAATGCGGTACTGGTAACTGAAGTTGCAAACATCGGCAGTCAAACACACCATGTTTAATGTTCCTGAAACAAACATCGTGGACTCAAAAGCTTGGGCAGCATAACAAAGCTGAACAAAGCAGAACCAACCAGTTTGCCCTCAACTAGCAAAAGTAGCCAATCAGGCTCTGAGTTAGAAGGTCCATGGCCAATCAGCTGTGAAGACTTGTTTCTCCCATTTGGTGCAGTCACACTCTGCTGCCCTTTACAACACCTCTGGGCTCCGTGTGCTCTTCTGGCAGCCAGCACTCTGCCAGCTGGAATAATATTGTGTAATTGTTATTGACATATTGTAACTGGGAAATGATAAGCAAGAAAGTTCTCCCCTCCTCCTCTGTAAAATTAACAGCTTGTGACATGCTGGTGGGCTCCATGAAGAGTCAAGCTGACAGCTGAAGTCAAGAGGGTTACTTTTCAGCTCCACAGAGCAGGGCTTAGAAATAGTCACAGCTATTAACAAATGTAATACTGCTCTCTGTTGCTCATCAATATTAAGCTATGCAAGTCACATTTATTACCTGCAGCGTTAAATGAGACATTACTTATCCCTACCTAGTTGGATCCCATTTTTGCTTTCATAACTACCAAAAGTCTTTGTGGCACAGATTTGAGAAGGTGCTGAAAAAATTCCTCAGAAACTATGGTCCGTATTGACATGACAGTCAATATGGCACAATCTCCTGTTTCACCGTATCACAAAGGTGTTCTATCGGATTGAGATCAGTCACCAGATCTTAGTGAAGTCATTTATTTTGCAGTGAAACACACGTCCAAGAAACCAGTTTGAGCTTTATTACATGCTGGATTCAGTCATAGGAAGATGAGTTCACTGTGGTGATAAAAGATGGATGTGGGCAGCACCAATGCTTACATAGGCCGTGGTATTTAGATGGTGCTTAGCTGGTATTGAGGGGCACAAACCATGATAAGAAAATATGCCCCACAACACTACACACCCACCACCAGCAGCCTGAACCTTTGATACAAAGCTGGATGGGTCATTGTTTTCATGCTTTTTACATTTAATTTTGACCCTACCATCCAAATTTCACAGCAAAACTAAAGATTTCATCAAACTAGGCTAAGTTTTCTCAATCTTCTATTCCCTTCACAGATAGGACTGAAAGCTGGAATTGTTGTTCTGCTGCTGTAGCAGTTCTAGTTCAAGCTTTGTTAGGTTGTGCGTTCGAAGATGCTCTTCTGCTTACTTTGGTTGTGATTATTTGACTTAGTCTTGTCTTTCTGATCTGTGGCATCAAAAAGCCATTTTCAGCCAGAGACCTGCTGATTACTGGTCATGGTTATGCAGGGAAACCCCAGCAGTTTTTGAAATTGTAAGGCAGGCTGATCTGGCACCGCAGCCAAAGCCAGTCCCTGTCATCGCTATTCAGAGGCTCAGTTTGAACTAAATGGCTAAATGTGCTGACTTGCTATCGGCTGATACATAGTTATATTGTTTGATAACGTAATAATGCAAATTGTGAAATTACCTTTCACAGTAATGCAACTCTGCTATTGGCTTACAGTTATTTCATTGTGATTTTTTTATTGTGAGTGGTGGTATGTGTCACCTCAAAAGAAATTAGAACTGTATATACTGTATATACTGTACAATAAGATTGTACAGTATTCAGTATAAGAATTTTTTACCCTTAAAAAGGCTGGAAAACTTTTTTTGAACTTCGTTTACAAACTGTATCTGATAATGCACCTTCACAAACGCATGAACATAGTTTGAAAATGAACTGATGTACTGAAAATGTATTCATATTACCTTTCATCACTCCCATGTCCAGGGTCTTTCCCAGCTGCTCCAGGAGATCTGCTCTGGCAGCGTTCTTCTTGTGCTTTTTGCCATCATAATGTTGCTGAGCCATGCCAGGGTTGTTGAACCAGGCGTTGCATAGCTGGCAGTAGCGGTCTGAGTCACGGCGCTGTCGTGGGGAGGTCATAGGAGATGCTTCTGGGGAGGTCTTAACAGGACTGGGGGATGCCTCTGAAAGTAAAACAACAATGATACAGATGTCTCTTGGTGATCTAGTGATAGTTTTGTAAACAAAACAAATCTGCTAAGACACTACTACTTTTTAAATAATCTCCTTTACGGCATTTTATGTAATCTGGGAGCCCCTTGCCTTATACAAAGCAGAAAATTTACATATTTGACATGACCACAGTACGCCACTGGACAGAGATAGAGCCCAGCAAATTCATTGTTGGGTCAATTTTCTCAGCCAATATTAACAACTCGCTGATCTATCGGTAACGACGTTAAGAATGATTTATAGAGAAGAGAGAAAGAACGCTCAGCCATGAGTGTTGATGCTGCATAGCTTGTCCACCACAGGGCACTTTGCAAACAAATGTTTAAGTGCCACAAACAAAGTAACCAGATGACGTGAATAGAGTCAGACAAGACATAAACAAGTAAAAAAGTAACTACACTTAAGTGTTAGGGAAATGTGATTATGCTTTTTTTTTAGGCTAATAAATTGGCATTTCAGGGTTGGTATCAGTTTGAAAAATAATATATTGATCAGTCTCCACAGTATCCGCCTCCAGTAAAGCATAATCACACTCTGATTTAATATTATTTCTAGGATGCTTTATGATAGAGTGTCCAGGACATTTGTCTAGCAGCCCACCAGTTTTACCTACAGTCTTTACTTTCCATATTTGGCTCTTCACGCAGATAAGCTGCATAAAATTACTATAAATACTTTCTTACACTAAGTCTGTGAAGGTTCTCAGTCATCCAGGTCATCAGAGTCTAAGGCGCTTGGAAAGAAAAGCGTCTGGACTTCTTCAAGTTTCCTTGAAGACGTTTCACCTCCGATCCGAGAAGCTTCTTCAGTTCTAAGAGCCATTGGTGGAGAGTCCCAGATTTTAAGCCCTATGGGAGTGTCCGCAAGAGGGTCATGGACCCCCCATTGATCCTCTACCTAATCACACGGGCTAAAGTGTGAAAACAGGTGTGGGTTACAACTAGCAAAAGTTTCAGGTAACCCATTGTGAAACCTAGCCCCACCCTATCATGTGATTTACTGAGGTCATATGGCCCGGGATGTGAGTGGGCAGTAAGGCGTTTGGGAGGGATCTCAAACTCTCCACCAATTACTCTTTTGAACCGAAGAAGCTTTTCGGATGAGAGGTGAAATGTCGTCAAGGAAACTTAAAGAAAACCAGACGCTTTCCTTTCCAAGCTCCTTAGACTTTCTTACACTAAGTTAACCTCAAATTTCAGAGAAAGAAGTATGACTGAAAAAAACTAACAATGTATGATACAGCTTTAATTTCATATTTTGAAGAAACAAATACAAAGCAAAAGCAATCACAGTGACTTGAGTAAAAGATTGAAACACCAGGTCAACTTTTTTGTGTGTGTAACAGCTTTAAACGTTTGGAAAAAAATAAATAAAAATAAGTGTAAAACTCAAACAACAAAACAAAATAAATACATAACCACATATCAAATTATCTTCTAACTGAGACTCATAAACGTAAGAAGCAGATCTGAACTATCTAACTAAGCTGTCAGAAATATGAAATCATTTCCAGTGGTTACGAAATGAAAAAGCTTGTGATTGTTCAGGGGAAAAGCACACTCTGACTTGCATGAATTCACTCTCTTACTTCAGGAGAATCTAAAACACTATGGAGGATTTTATGGTTTATTAAAATGGGCCCATTATGTTAGGCTTAACTCTCAAACCACTGGTAGCTTGTGGGCTAACTACTAACCTGATCTGGCCTCACAGTCAAATTTTCATCTTTATTATTCATACATTTTTGTCTCAGATGAAGAAGAGGCATGAAGAGGTACTACAGCTTAAACAGTAGTCTAAGGTATTGCCATTCGACAATGGGTGCTAATTTGTACCCATGTGGTTTTGATTCAAGTACCACTTCTGATTCTTGGCAACATTTTTTAGTATAAAGTTAAAGAATGACTATTTTTTTTGAAATATTATTATTTAATGAGTTGAAACAGGGAGGCATTTGTAAAATACTTGCTTGTTCTTACTGAACCCTTGAATCTTCTTTCTCTCATATCTGCCTCAGACAAGCAGACAGCAAAGCAAAGACTGAACCTAGAACCTTCTTCCTGAATTTTGCCCAAATGCTTTTTATCAAGTCTAAGAGTTAAATCAATATGCTAACTTGTTTGTTTACTAGACCCCAAACAGACTGTCTCCTCAAACTGCAATTATTTAAACCAAGAAACACCTTTTAGCTTCTTGGGAATATATTTACCTTTTTAACACTGGGTACACTGTACCTGTATGGATACAAACAGACTTTTGACATTAGTTGTCATGGACTGACATAACTGATAGCAAAACAAAACAACAAAATTTAAGGACACAAATAATAAGAACAAGGTGTTCTCTGTGTTTCTAAACCATAACTTGATTTTAATGTCTGACATGACTTTTAATGCTTTTGAAATCCAGCTAATTAACTTGGGTTCTGTATCATCATGACACTTCATGTCTTTTTGGCTTATGTCAAACAGTAAACATAATGTACAAGTCCTGAAAGGGTGCTGCGAACATAATGGTGATATAATAACCCAAAATGTCACATTTTTGCTAAGACAAATGTGAGAAACTATAAATGCTCAGGAAAAACACTGCCCAGGAAAAAAAAACTTTAAAATGAGCTACATTAGCAACATTTTGCCAGCTTTTTTAAAGAAAAGATTTGTAGCTGGCAGACAGAGCACAATGGGACGGCTTTAATGAGCGCTGATCAGCGGCAACGTAACTGTGGCCGTGCAAGTGTAGCCCTCTGAATAACAAGCTGTTATCTCCATTAGATGCCTAAAGAGGAAAACCTAAATTCTACTTGGCAAACGGAAGAGAAGCCAGCTCTTCTTGGGGCTGCCCACTTGTGCCTTCACGCATGGATGACGGCATTAACCCCCGAACGAGCATCGTGCTGCAACGAGCACTCCCCAACACGAAGAAGCCCTATCAGCTTAATCAGTTTTAACGCTCCACTGCACAGCTCACCCTAAGTCAACATTTAGTTTTGTCCCATTAGCTTCCATTACACCAGTCAACATTTCAAAATAGCAAAGTCCAGTGAAAAACATGGCGGGAGAGAGGATGTATGGAGCCTGAAGTGTCAGGACTCGCTGTCTGCTGAGCACAGCTGGCCCTCAGTGAGGCCGTTTGCATTACACTTTACATTCAGTGCTTGGCTCATTCGCCCCTCCACAGCAAAAGGATGTTATGTAGGATTTAAATGTTGGACTTTACGGTTATAGAGTGACCCCCACTATAATAGGCCAATGTAAACTGTCAGACTCAATTTAATCCCTGCAGCTGCTTTTGCAAGCAGGTCAGAGGTCAGCAGCATAACAGCAGCCCTGGAGCTGAGAGAAATGTAACGCCTTGCTCAAAGAGAGGGGATTGCATTTCTGCAACCCAAATATAAAGACTACTAGGAAATCTATAGGCAGACTAATGCAGCCTCGGATTAAAGCAGGAAAAAAAGCTCTAAATTTACGAAGAACTAAAAGCGTAATACTCAGATGCAACACTCCCCCAAAAGCACAGCTCCTGGTATCATAACATTCAGGCGATTTCCAGACACAGTGATGACAGAATGAAAGAAGTTAGAGCGAATGGGAACTCAAAAGAGGTTAAATGTTTACTGTTTGCTGAGATAAAGACGTGAGAGAACAGAAAGAAGGTTAATTATTCTCACAGTACACTTCTGCACTCCAGACTGTTCAAAGAAAGGCAGCATCTCAAATATTGTTTTAAAGTTAATACAGCATTTTTGGTAAACATGTTAATTATCACTACAATGCTGTCAACATCTCTCAAGTTGTTTTATCATTTAAATGGAGAACAAAATAAAAAGTCCATGAGAAGCAGTGCACACATATTTAATTGAACACCTGTATGTAGCTAATGACTCTGCAGAAAGCCTCAGGATCTGCTGACCCCACTCTATCACGACTTACCACTAACAGTTGAACATGGAAAATTTAGTAGTAAGGAAATTCAAAACTGGACTTTTGCACAGGTAGCATCTTATTATAATACCACTCCTGAGAGCGTTTCATTCTTTCAAAAATGTTTGTAGAAGCAGTCTGCATTTTATACACCTGTGGCCATGGAGATGATTGGCACATCTGAATTAACATCTGATTTAGATGCAGGAGTGAATTTACAGTGCTTCAATCTGCCCACAGTTGCTGCTCATCTGCAAGCTGCTTTTCAACCCACCTCCTCCTTTCACACCTCCCAGCACTGGGCCGTACCACCAGATACAAATTATCGCAGATAGAAATGTCAGCCTTGTTTTGACTATAGTGGTCTTGACAGATTTCTGGTAATTGGCTCTTAGATTTCTGTTGCACGTCAAACAGTGTTGATTATTCGATTAAATTTATCGCATGTGAAAAATTCCCAAAAGAGGAGAGACTCTGGAAAAATAATTTGCTGCAAATAGTCAGGAATTAGAGGGGCATGATTATATGGCCTAAGCAAAGATTATTTATCATCATCAGTGCAGCCTCTCCATATAGTATCTTCCTCCAGCAAAGCATAATCACACTCTGATTTAATATTCTTTCTAGTAGGCTTTATGACAGAGTGTCCAGGCCATTTGTCTAGCAGCCCACCAGTTTTACCTAAAGTCTTTACTTTCCATATGTGGCTCCTGACTCATAACACACTGTGTTATTACAGGATGGGTCTTTGGCATCAAATAACCCAGCAGGCACATAAAGGACTGAAAGCCTTTCCTCCCATTTAGAGCATCATTAAATCCACACTGTCAAACACCCCTCTGTGCTTTGATTGAGGGTTCAGTTCACTTCAGGAGGCAGGGGTCGTCACCATCACTAAGAGACAGATGGCTTCAGCTTGATGTGGCACCTGCTGTGTAAAGGACACTTTAAACTCAATGAAAAGGGCCCTGCTTCTCAATGTTACAGGTTTAAGTATCATCTGGATAAATATGGAAAGTTTTTTTCCGCAGAGATAAAATCGAGAGCTGAAACATTGCGCTAAGCGCAGAGAGCGCAGTAAAAGCTACTATCTGGGAAAGTAGCCTATTTTTTGTAGAGACTTAATGATTTTGACAATGATGTCTGAAAAGAACAGTGAATCATCTGAGCCTGACGGTCTTGCTGTATCAAGTCAAACAGACAGTACACATGCCACATTTCATACTAGCAGCCTCGTAGCTGTTTAGTCCAACCACACACACACACACACACACACACACACACACACACACACACACACACACACACACACACAGCAGCTGTTTATTGGCCTGATAGACCCTCTGCTGTCTGCAGATCCACAAGGGGGGATGCTACACAGTGGTAAACATGACTCTGACCCAACATTTTTGAGACTTGTTGGCATTAAATTCAAAATTATATAGTTTTCTTAAAATGGTATGTTCTCTCAATTTACGCATTCGATATGTTTTTTATGCTCTATTGTAAATGAAATGTGGGTTTGTGAGATTTGCAAGTCCCTGTGCTTTTTCTGTCCTAACCTTTTCAGATTTTGTAGTTTGTAGTTTGTAGGTTCAGATTGTTAAAACGAGCATGCAGGTTTACAGAAGCATTTTTAGTGTCAGCTGTTAACTTGTACAGTTTTTCTAATTGAAGTTTTATGCTAGAAAAACTGTACTTAAGAAGCTTGACAGTAAAGCAGGATGTGGCAGAGCTCTGCAGGGTCTAGTTTTGCAGGTTTACTCACCCTGCAAACACAGAATTTAGCTCTCAAATCCACTCTTCTCTGTGTCTGTGTTTCTCTCAATCCCAACCAATGACAGCAGATGGCCACCCCTCCCTGAGCCTGTTCTGCAGGAGGTTTCTTCCTGTTAAAAGGGAGTTTTTCCTTCCCATGATCACAAAGTGCCTGCTCATAGGGAGTTGTTTGATTGTTCTTACAACCTGACAACATAAAGCACCTTGAGGTGACTGTTGTTGTGATTTGTGACTGAATGGAGAATCAAACCGAACTGAATCAACCAGTTATTTAAAGACTCAAGACACGAGGCGTTGCCAAACTCAAATAGGCAGGTAAATAGGTTTTGGGAAACAGTTATTAAGGGGCTGTGTACAACAGCTAAGGACAGATAAAAGAGCAGGTGGGCTATCAGTCATGTAAACCTATAACACTGATACCAAGATGTTAGATAAACCCAAAGTACAGTTGGATTCAATGCTTGACAGATGCTTTTAATGTCAAACTCCTGATAACAATAGAGGCAAACTGCTGATCTCACCAAATCAATAGAATCCATCCTCTGGGCACCACGAATATGCACTCACCAGCCACTTTATTATGTGCGCATGTGTAACTGTTCATCAGTGCAAATATCATATCAGCCAATCACCCGGCACTTGACCATGTCTACATTTAGCCATGTAGACATGGTTAAGTTGATCTGCTGGAATTCAAACGGAGCATCAGAATGTTCAAAAAAGTAAGTGACTCTGAACGCAGCATGGTTGTTGTTGCCAGACTGGTCTGAGTATCTCAGAAAGTGCTGATCTGCTGGGATTTTCCTGTAAAACTATCTCTAAGGTTTGCAGAGTATAGTCCGCGAAAATATCCAGTGAGCGGCAGTTCTCTGGATGGAAAATGCCTTGTTAATACCAATGGTAACAGGACAATGGCAAAAGTGCTTTGCATTTATAGGACAGGAACAGTAACTCACATAACCACTTGTTATAACTAAGTTATGCAAAAGCATCTCTGAATCCACAAGCCATGCAACTTTAAAGTAGGTGGGCTACAGCAGCAGAAGACCATGGCAGTTTATGCTCTCCTAAAAAATTGAATGACAGAAGACTGGAACATGCCTGGTGTGATGAGTCATGATTTCTGCTGCAACATTGTGATGGTAGGGTCAGATTCTGGTATAGAAGTGCAGCTGTTAGCACAAGCTTGCACAGAAATGCACAGAAAGACCTCAGCTCATCAGCTGGGATATACCTGTGTGAGGTTTGCATGTTTTCATGATTGCACACGTACCCTGTTCAGGTTCTCGCCTCATACTCCGATTTCCTCCTACAGTCCAGATTCTAGCCTGCTGTGGATGTGAGAGTGAATGTGATGACCTCACACCATATACTCCAGCCCACTGCCACCCTCAATGAGATAAGCTTTTAAGAAAATGAATAGATAGAGTTGAGGTGTTGGATTAACCAGAGATCAAGGGAGAAAACTAGCCAAAAATCATATGAGCTCCTCTGGTGTTCATTTAGACAACAGTGAGAGTCGGTTCTCACTCCTAAGTTGTCACATGCGAAGGACCGATTGGACTTTAACCCCAGTTAAGCTCAAGCACCATTTTCAGTGTGCAGGGTAAATGTGTGAAGTGGGTGTAAACAAAAAAAGCAAATCAAATGTAAAAAGTGATTCAAACAGTGATAAAACAGCAGCTTAAAACCGAATGGAAAGCACAAAGCTCAAAACAGACACCTCCATGCGGGCTTTTCTGTGGACACACTCATGAGTCATTTTTAGTCACATTATTCTAATTTAGTCACATTCAAGAGTCACACATTGTATCACCGTTCCTCTTCCCCACTGTTTTTCTTTCCCCCAGTCATGTCTGGCAAGTGAAAATAAAATAAAATAAACAATAAAAGCAAAGGTGAATCAAATAGACCAATACGGCAAGGGATGGTCCATTTGGTAAAGTAAATCCGTTGGACATCTTTCTTTGCCTTTGGACAGTAATTCTGATGGCAAAAGAACCAAACGGGACAGGCGGGAAAAAAAGAGTCACACATTGTGCTCAGCCTGCATTATGAACAGCAGTTTGCTGTAAGCAGCCATTTTTGGACACTAATATAAATACCATTCATACATTATACATCGTAATTTGTTCGGGATTTTTTCAAACATGTAGAAAGAGCTGGGAGGTTTTGGTTTTTGAGGTTTTGACACCACAGTTAAGGCTTTTGCTGTTTGATGCTGGCTGTGTCAGCTCCCAGTTTAAAACTAATTTGGATTTATTTATGCAGCTCTTCTGCTGCTGTTTGTGTGAACACTTCTTTCATTACTGACCAGCTTAGTAAGAGAATACCAAGAATCCATTAAAAATAAAATGTACAGCACAGCAAGGCAATCCTTTCATCTGCTCAAAGTCGAACAGAAACACACTTCCGTGTTTTCACTAATGCAACAATTTACTTTCAGCTGAAGCAGAGTGTCTCATTTTGCCCCCCATGGCATTTCTTATAAGCAGACAGAGAATCAAAGCAGTGTAGAAATCTTCTAACTCTTAAAACAGAGTCATAAATCTAAAGAGATTCCGCTTCTGTGAGAAGACGGGACCAAAGTGCTCCAAATCCATTCACTGACCCTTTCCTACAATGAGGATCCCTGCTGTGCTTTCCTTCACCCCTCCACCCTCTCGGAATATAAACCCTGCTGACATGTACCACTTATAAAATGTTTTCTCAGATTTTCCTTTTGTCTTCAAAGAGAAATCTCTGAATGGAAAGCAAACAACACATCTTCATACTTGAAGTTAATTATCACCCTCTGTGCACTGCGGACAATTTGTACTTTAAAATGCTTTAAAGTGGAGGGGAGGGGGGGAGGGGGGGCACAAGTGTACTAAGCCTGCTGCATTTGAGACAATTCTGAGTAATAAACACAGAAGACTTGAGGGCAAAGCTGCAGTTTGTGCAATTCAAAGCTTGGTCCATGTGTTTGGAAAGGAGGCTTGCTTCCCATTGCACTTGGAATACAGGCTGAACCAAAGACATCCTTTAACTAAGGGGTGTCAAAAATAAGACCTGGGGGCCTGAATCAGCCCACTGTCCCACTCAAAGGCTTTGAATATGAAATGTAGACGAGTGCATACATTTTGAGCTTTTAACTGTACTTTTATATGTTTTACAGATTTTCCACTTTGAAATACCTCCCGTATGGTCACTCATATAACACCAACGTATTTAACAAATAAAACATAAAAATTAAATGGCAGAAAAATTACTTTTTTTACTATCTACTACAGAATTGTGTTATGTTTGTTTCTGAAGTGTGTTCACAGTTTTAAAAAAGATCATTTTCTGTGAATTAACCACAATATTTTATTTATGTAATTTTACATTTGCCATATACAAAAACTGAGACACTGTTGAAATTGCATTTTTTTTTTTAAATTAAGACATTTAAGACATCTTAAGGATTAAAGACCAGTGTGGGCTGTATGTGGGCCACAATGTAAAATGAGTGACATCCCTGCTTTAAATGCAACAAACAATAAACTGCAGTAAACTTTACTGCAGCCTAAAGCTGATGCTTAAATTAGCTATGAAAAATGCAAAATATTCTCTGGGCAAGATTATTTTTATAACTAAAGTAAAAGAATATGTGAATACAGCTGCTTAAGTTTTATCACATCGTCCTGCAGCTGCTGTGAAACATTTGAAGTCAGGCAAAGTAAAGCAGGAGGCCACAGAAGGTAACAGACGGGTCAAATGATCCGACTCGGTGTTGCATTGCTATTTGGCTGTTTGAAGATACAGAAATCTTTCCTTTCTCCCACAGTCTGCGCTTTAAAGAGGGACACTTTAAAGTGTGTGCCGCATGAAATGAAACAGGCAATTACCATCAGTGCCACTTCTCTGACATTCTATGGACAGCAAACATAATTACAAGTGTAAATTGTTTAAAGCATATAGCGGATTTTCTATTCAGCTTTTCTGTATATATTTATATACATTAAACCCACAACAATTCTTCACTCCATCTCTACACTAGACTGCAAACTGGCATGTGAGGATGATTGCTTGGGCCTATAAATATCTTCATCATATCTGTCATTTGATCTGTAATAAGATGCCACAGATATCTGACCTGATTAAAGCAAGGCTTGGGGTTATATGAGATTATATTCACATAGTTTAAAATCAGGATATTCTAGGAGTTTATCATCCTTGACTCTATAAGTCGTGACAGCAGTTTATATCTGGCAGGCATTACATCTGATATTGCACAGATATCAGCTATAGATAACACACAGATAACAGCGAATAAGCAGAATAGGGTAGAGCAAAGACATAGGGAAAAAAATATGTGTGTGTTTGTTTGTGTCAGCATATAGAGCAAATTTAAACAACCACTGTAAGCCCTTTACATTTATTTACAGGTAACTTTTGTTTCATGGTGACTTCACATTACTGACATCACCGCTCTGTCTCTCGATGTCTGCACTATAAACCCAGTGTGCTGCTGAGTCCACCTCTGGTTTAGTTAGTTCAGCAGAATGAGAAAGGCTTCAGGATGGAAAATTAAGTTTTTGAGTAACCCTTGCAGGATGTTTTCTTTTTTTTTATTGCCTTTGTTAAAGTTGCTGATGTTGTTCTATTTATTAACCTGTTAGCAGTCGGACGTACCGCCCACGGTACATTGGATGGTTTAGGGGACTAATTGGACTGCTAAGGGGTTAAAGTTAATACATCTTGTAGGGCAGTCCAAACAGAATGACTAGGTCACATTTAAGAAGTATGCCTAGCAGATGGCGAGGTAACTAACCAGATTTACCAACGGGTTGCACCAGCACAAACTGGTTTAAAAATCAATTACTGTCAGTACTTACACAAACACTGCAGTTAGGAAATTGTGTGCAAGAGGTGGGAAGATTCTTTTGGAAGGTTTTTTTTTATAGGGTGAGGAATACACACAAAATGATTTACTACCATTTGTGACACGCAATTTACTGCTAACTAAACTGACAAAAAAACACATCTTATTTTTTTGTGCAAGCAAAGTGAGACATTTCTCCATCTGTGCCAATTTAACTACTCCTACACTTGCTCAGTGAACTCAGAGCCTAGACCTAGAACCCAGAAAAGAGTCGCACGATACCAGCGGCAACTGAACTTCTTGTAACTCTTCAACTTTTAGTGCCGGGTTCTTTCCAACATACTGTGATTCAGCAGCAGGAATTTCACAGCCTGTGCAATGGGTTCACCACAAAATTGCTGAAGTGCGGAGAGAAAGGAGGAATGGTGACGTTGACTTTGTACCCAATACCGAAAATAACCAAGCCCTGGATGGACGTCGATTGATCAATGCATTTACATGAACAAACTCTAAAAACACACTTTTCTTTAACTAAGTTTTTATTACAGTCAAATTTAACCGTTAGAATTCCAGGACCATGGACAGCGCACAAGGGTTTTGCATTAGGCTTCATGCACTTTGACAGGAAGTGAGCTACAGACAATTACCAAAGCCTGTTTTGATTATAATGACTCTACCGTACACTGTACGCCCTATATTTATATGCTTTTCTGCACCTGTCCGGTTAGTTTACTGGGAGCTGAATATCATCGCTTAGTTTGCGACCTTGCTCAAAATTGCTCTGCTCTTGGTAGATTGGGTATGTTATATTCAAATGAACTGACAGCACATGTGTTAGAAAACAGCATTATTTCTGTAAATCACCCGCATAACTAATCACACCTGTCAGCGCTGTCTGGGGATTTGCGCTCACACAATACTTTACCACAGTGACTTTCTAACATGCTCACAATAACACTACTGGCATTTATCAAGAGTTTTAATAAATTGCCATCTTGTCCCCAACTCCCACCCCTAAAAACCTAACAACACAGAAAAATAATCTGGGTTTTGGCACTAGATAAAAGGTCTGCATATGACGAAAGTTATAATAGTTAATTCATAAACGTTGTTGCTGAAATGGTTGTTTCAAACTCCATGCAAGAAAAAGATGTATGTATGAAAATACAATTTAGTTAATCAAATGTAATGAAAATCTTTTGTTCTAGTGCTGATTACAGTCATTCAGGACTTAATAATTATGACCACATAATACGGCTCTCTTCACGTGTTCCATGCTAATTGCTCCACTTTCATTTTGCTCTCAAAGCAGAGCTGCTGCAACACAATGAAAGTGAAATCCATCAAATGCAAATGTGTGAATGTCTAAAATGCTGCAAATGCTTAAAGTGTCCCATTAGATAGAAACAGCAGGGAACCATAAGGCAATATAAAAATACAGGAGCTTTAATTGTTGCTGTTATGATTCATGCAGGCTTGCTGTTGATTATATGTTAACAGACAAAGACATTTAAAGTCTTAAGATAATGTCCCCAGTTAAACGTAATGGAAGGGGAACATCTATTTTACAATATGAACAATTTAGCTCCAGATTTCTCTAAATCACTTCTCGGTAAATCAGTGCAGGAGCAAAACAGCCCCACATTAAGCTGCAGATGTTAAAGGAAATGCAGCTCATGCAAGCTATTGTGCTTACGAAACAAGCCAGAATTTGGAAATAGCGACTGAAGAAATACAAAAATAAACGTGGCTGTGATTATATAAAAGTACTAATGACAGATCAACGCTCGTTTAGCCTGCCTCCGCTCTAAAATAGAAAGCGTATTGCAATACATTGCAACACCAGCAGTTCATTCAACAGAAAATGTGTGCAGCTGAGCATGATCTATGTGGGTCAGTGGAAATATTCAAATTTAACACAACGGTGCCCAAGTAAAAGGGCAAGCAAGGGTTACTGGTTAGCTTATAGAAGCTTTGTGTAATTTTGTGCCTGCAGGTAAAGCATTAAAGATGAATTTCAACTGTCAGATGAAATTCTCGCATCTTCAAAAAGTTTGAAATTGAGAACAATCGCTTACGCAGGACTTTTCCGTGTGTCTGTGACTAGAGATTGATGACAGTGCATTTCTCGAATGTTCATCGTGGGTTTTGAATAGGCATTTTGGGCACAAGAAGATGATGTACAGCATCTGTTCAAAGGCAAAAATAACATCAAGTAAAGTTTATGATGCTCTCCCATGATGCTATAAATTCTCATTAGTGTTATTGGAGGCTTTTTTTCACAGCATGTCCTGTGTGGACACCAAAGTCAGTGCTTGGAGAGCTAGAAGTTTTTGCAGCTGTATGCTGGCTGACAGCCAGCAGAACAACAACGCATCCCGAGAGGCAACTGGATCAACAGAGTCGGCTGATGTGACTTATGCAGAAATCAATAGCTGGGGCCTCTCGGCACCCTGGATTTATCTTTATGACATTATGTATTTGTGACAGATCTGAGAGGATTTAAATTACACTTCCACAGGATAAAATAACCTAAGCTAACATTTCTTTTATTTCAGCAGGACTGGAGTTTTTTGGGTAATGAAAACTCAACATTTTACTAATAGTTTCTTTTTCTTCTGATGGTTTGAACCCCTCTGTAATGAAACAGACACAAATAAAAAACAAATTCACTGTGCTTCAGGGTAATATATGAGTCTAATGTTAATGGAGCGGTTTCAATTTCATTTCTGTCATTTTCACACTAAAAAAGATGCAAGAGAAGCACTGAATAAGTGATTTTTTTCAGTGATACAAATGATTCCCCAAAGATGGATGTCAGCAACTTCAGTCAACAAAACTTAATGTGTCTGTCAGGTGGAGAAGAGGTTCCATGGTGTCCTGGTACTTTGTTGGATGTCAGTGCGATTGATAGCTGTGCCTCCCCCTCTTTTGGCTGAGACGGTTCTGCCTCTGTTCTGAACCATTGGCCACAGATGGTCTCGTTAATGGCTATGTCTGTCACTGACATGTGGCAGAAAGAAAAGCAAATGGTGCTGTCTGAACACTACATCAGAATTTCTCAGCAGTCACAATATCTCTGAAGTACAACTACAACCAAACAGTCATGAAGTCCTCTGAAACTAAAGTCAAGGTATCTCTTTATTTCTTTGGATGTTTGGGCTATTAAAGTCTAAACAGATATAATTATGCCATTTTGAACTGTCTGGGTTTTTTTTGCATGGTGGTTAGAAGTATTGCCTCAACAGCAAGAAGGTTCAAATCCACCATCTGGTCTGACTCTGGTCTGCATGCTGGGATAGGCTCCACTCTCCCAATGACCCTGAAGTGAATAAGAGTATGGATGGATGTTTCCTGTTAAACCTGAATCATTCAAATTAAACCACCAAACTAAAATCATGTCTATCCCCAGTTTTTTACATCATTAATCAGCTGTCTGCAGTCAGTGTGTAATGTATATTAACAGCATAGTAGATGCTAGACATAGACATACATCTTCATCTCCACTGCATTACAACTGCTAATTTCGTTTTATTATACTGTTTAGTTAATGTTAGATGTAGGCTATTTAAGATTAGAAAACATCACAGTCTGAGATAAAATACACAATTTTTCAACAAAAAGCCCTTTGCTTTACATGAACTTCTTAATACAACTGGTAGATATTTCCTTAAATAAACACGGCTGTTCTCTGTTTATCACTAATCAGAGTAAATGAGAGATTAGAAGATAGACTGAGCTACCTGCTGGCGAGATATAAAGGAGTGAAAACAGCCAATAATGACCAACAAGATTAGATCCAAATCAGGATTAAATTTAAACCTTTAGGATCTGAACATTTAGGCACCATGCTATCGTGTAATGTTATCTGAAAAGTCTGTGCAGAACTTTGCTGAATGCTCTTTACCCAGCCCACAGAGTCATTCTGTGTTTGTCACTGGATCGTAGCTTTTAGTCCCATCTGTCTGCTCAACCTGTCCCCCACTAACCAGTCTTGCCAGTCTGCCCTTCAGTCACAGTGCCCTCTGGAACAGTTCAGCTAGTCTGCTCTGCCTTTGGACTTGCCTGACTTGTCTTGATAGGCTTTGTGCCTGAGGTCTTCTTCCCAGTTTTCCAGCCAGTAGCCTGTCCTAACTGTCCCCAGTTGTCTGATTTGCTTGGATTTTTGTGTCCTCATGCATTTTTAATCTTCTTCTGTTTTTTTTCCCTGGAAACTTTCCCTGGGACTTTTTTTGTTTTTATTTTCCTTTTTTGTTCAGCAACACTGTTTTTCTTCATCTGTGAGGCTTTGCTACCCCCTGTAAGTTTTCATTCAGACTTTTTGTTCTTTATTCAATCTGAGCTCTTAATGCATTTGGGTTCACACTATACTGCTTTAAACAGTTTTACAATAGCAGGAGGGAAATAACGTCCTCTATAAATATACCAGACATTTCCAAACAAAACATTTATATTTTTGTAAATGGATTTTAACCAAAAGTCTAATTATTTATTTAATCCCATTCTTTTCATTTAAGTGTCTAAGAAGATGTCAGAAATAACATACTGCATACATGTTACATGTTACAACCCATCAAGCACCACACGTTAGGTAGATTTTCTATTTGAAAAGTTAAATCTATAAAGGCTGTAGACAGCAGAGTGGATGATGATGATGTTGGTGAAGATCAAGACTTCTTGAGGCCTGATTTTATTAACATATTTAGAAAATCTTGCTTCACATATTGGCTTCTTTATGGCTGAATTCAGCATTATATCATATTACCCCAATGAAATATATATAAACAAATGTATAAGACACAAAAAGCTGACTTAACAGTTTGCCTAATAAAGAAATGAGCTTAACAAGTGGATTTTTTCAGTACCCTTGGGCGGTGAGTCAAAAAGTTCATTTCAGATACTGTTTCTTGCATTTCAGCACCATGGAGATGTGAACAGCAGTAAGGACGAGAGACAAAACACACTTCAGTGGTATTTACTGTAAACAGACAATACAATTAGATTGACTATATATGAACATAGGGAAATGCCATGTATGGACTCTGTGATCACAATCTGCATCCCAGCATCCTGAGAGGTGAAGTTCATGCCATCTTTCTTGATTTATTGCAGAACAAAAGTAAAGCACATCCTAAACACATCATATTTCCAGAAATCTGATGTTAATGTAACTTGTTATTTTTAAGTTATGCTTAAAAAGGCTTAGAACGCTGAGAAAAGTGTAATATAAATGACTTATGTGAGACAGAGTGAAAAGTTATTCTTTAGCAGTATAACTGTGAACTTGACAGGAAAACTGCACTGAGAATTTACAAAAACTCTGTTTGGCATCAAGCTTTTTTTTAGTGACTGCCTCAGATCCTTAATATTTGAACCAGCTAAGCATGAGCAGCAAGAGATCAATTTAGATCCCGAGAATAAAAAAGCACAGAGACCACATGTGGAAACTGGGCTGTCAATGCACCAGAGGGAAGTGCCACTATGCAGCAGCATTTGGTGATCACTACCACAGTTTCGAGAGCTTTAATATTTCGACCTCACTTAAATCATAATCTGTCCTGCTATTTTTTCAGTTCACAAACACAATACAAAGAAAACGCAACTTGCCGTTGGCCTGAAGTAAAACAGAGGACCTTTCCATTACTTTCAAGTGTAAATGCTGTTCTAGAACTGCTGCGGTGAAAGAAATTATTCAGGTTTTTCAGCCAGAAGGTTAAGTCAAACATGAACTCAAAGACAAGAGGTTTCTGTGACAATCTACGGATTCAATCCTCCCACTTTCGAAGGGGAAAAAGGCTGCAGTGCCTGAGGCAGCACTAATGCTGGATAAACTCAGGATGGTCCAACAATGTGAGGCTTCAGATAATACCACTATAAAAATGCACTGCCTTATCAGCCAGCTGAACGCATCCAACAAATGAAAAGAAATGTAGCAGTGAGGGCACAAAGTAAAACACAAAGCTCTGCAGTGCATATCAATGACCTGGTCAACTGGAGCACCAAAAAACCACAGGAAACAAACAAAGCTCAGTTACCCACATCCACGCTGCTCACTGTGGACTCAGGTGTTGGGCTTTAAAATGATCTAAAATTATGTTTGCTGTATTTCCTCTGTGACCTTTGCTCATTATTTTCGCAACTGCTAATATGTACGTGATTTCAAGGTAAGTAGCTCTCAGCAAATTACAACGGCAGCAGGCTTTGATCACCCTGAGGTAAAGAGCAGCTGGTGATTAACTCTAAATAACACGCACACAGACTCATGAAATAAGGAAACATGCAAACACACCAACTCGTGACCTGCTGTTGGCACGTAATTAGACCCTGGTAAAATTATACCAGGTAAAATACATATTATACTGATTATCAGATATAAGTCTGACATCTTTCCATCAGCTGATACAAGATCAGACCGTGATCCAATCCCATGGTGCATCCATTCATTCTCTTCCACTTATCCAATTCAGCGGGGGGGTTGGAGCCTATCTAAGCTGTCTTAGGGTGAGAGGCAGGGCGCACCCTGGACGGGTTGCCAGTCTGTCGCAGGGCAAACACATAGAGACAGACAACCATTCGCTTCACACATTCACACCTATGGGCAATTTAGAATCATCAATTTACCCAAACCTAACTGCATGTCTTTGGACTGTGGTACCTGGAGAGAACCCACGGAAAGAACATGCAAACTCCACACAGAAAGGCTGATCTGATGGTGGAATTGAAGGCAGGACCTTCTTGCTGTCAGGCAACATTACTAACCACAGACCATCATGTGTACCTTTTGTACCCTTTTCAGGTGGTACTCAACTGTATCTTTGTTGCTTTTGCTGAGGGGCAGATCAAGTGTAAAATGTCCACATAAAAAGTTCCATATTTTGTGATAATGTAATAATTTGAAATAAAGATTTAACAGGTACATATTCAGAGCAATGACAGCAAGACTGGATAAGCAGTTAAAACATTGATGTATGGATGTTGAAAGCAATTTTATTAAAATATAACACAAATCAATTGTTGGAATCTAATGTGGCTCATATGTGTGTATGTATGTATGTATGTATAGTGTATGTAAGTAAATACCGCTCCTGAGTTCCCCTTCTTGAGTTTTTTGGGAATGAGAATCAACACCTCCAAATGTGAGGCCATGGCCATCAGCCGGAAAAGGGTGGAGTGCCCACTCTGGGTCAGGAACGAGTTCCTGCCACAAGTGGAGGAGTTTAAGTACCTTGGGGTCATGTTCACAAGTGATGGGAGAAGGGAGCTGGAGATCGACAGATGGATTAGTGCAGCGGGTGCAGTGATGCGGACGCCGTACCGGTCTGTTGTGGGGAAGAGGGAGCTGAGTGTAAAAGCGAAGCTCTCAATTTACCGGTCGATCTACGTCCCTACCCTTACCTATGGCCACGAGCTGTGGGTAGTGACCGAAAGAACGAGATTGCGGATACAAGCGGCGGAAATGGGCTTCCTCTGAAGGGTGGCTGGCCTCTCCCTTAGAGATAGGGTGAGAAGTTCGGCCATTTGGGAGGGGCTCAGAGTAGAGCCGCTGCTGCTCCACATTGAAAGGTGGTTCTGGCATCTGACAAGGATGCCTCGTAGGCACCTCCTCGGTGAGGTGTTCCGGGAATGTCCCACAGGGAGGAGGTCCCAGGGCAGACCCAGGACACGCTGGAGAGCTTATATCTCTCGGCTGGCCTGGGAACGCCATGGTGTCCCCACGGACAAGCTGGAGGAGGTGGCTGGGGAGAGGGAGGTCTGGGCTTTTCTGCTTGGGCTGCTGCCCCCGCGACCTGGCCCCAGATAAGCGGAAGACAATAGATGGATGGATGGAGTTTTTTGCATATTAGTCATATTTAAATGCTTCAGATTATCAAACAAATTTTAAGATGAGACAAAGATAACCTGAGTAAATACAAAGTACAATGATGTTTTTAATTGATGAATTCATTTATTAAGGGAAAAAGATATTCAAACCTAATATCTCGTCATAACATCCTTAGCATTTGATGATCTAAAATATTTAACTGTGACAAATATGCAAAAAAGTAAGAAATCAGGAATCAAGTGTTCTAAACAAAGACCATTTTCTTTAATTCTGAGTTGCTTCCATGACATAACACAGTTTCATAAGTCTTATGATTTATTTGTCATGAAGTCTCTGTAGATAAAGTATTGTGTACTTCAAAACTCAGCACAAAGGTAGGCAGAAAAACAACATAAAATTATATATATAATTATAATTATATAAATATAATTATAATTTATTCCTCATCTCCATGAGTATGCTACAGGAGTAGCCCAGGGGTAGGGAACTGCAGGCCTCGAGAGCCGGTGTCCCACAGGTTTTAGATGTCACCCTGGGTCAACACACCTGAATCAAATGATTATTTCATTACCAGGCCTCTGGAGAACTTCAAAACATGTTGAGGAGCTAATTTAGCCATTTAAATCAGCTGTGTTGGATCAAGGACACATCTAAAACCTTCAGGACACCGGCTCTCGAGGCCTGGATTTCCCTACCCCTGGTCTAGCCTATGGGCTCCCGCAGTATATACTGACCATACAGCACCCCTTTTTTATTTGTGACATTTTGGATCACTGATCTAAGAGTCTGTCCTATTGCATTGCTCCTAAGCTCAGATACAGTAGGTATGGAAATATAGGGAGAACAGAAAACCCGATCTGTCATATATTTAATTTCACATATACATCTACGAGACTGCCAACACATATCTTGATGGTAGCCTTAAGTACTATAACTTGTCTCTCATTCCTTAATTATTTTCTTCTCAATTATAAATCCCCTTTGAACACATGTAGCTCTTCCATCATTGATAGCCATGATGAATTTTTAACAGGGGATATACCTTTGGTTGTGATGGCAGGCTGCTCTCCCAGTAGTAGTTTTAGCCTCTTTGCGTGGATTTTACCCTGGTAGTGTGACTGTGCCACAACCGCTGAGGTGAAGGACATGTTACACAGTGTGCAGCATTTATTCTTGTCCACATCGCCGTCGTCACTGCCCTAGAAAAGAAAAATGCATGATTGAGAACCACATTTATTTATTTTTGAGAACTTTAAAAATAGGGTTCAAACATGTAATATGCATAACAAAGTAAGAATAGCATATCATTTTAGCACTTTAACACTGAATGGCTTTACTTTGGCTGACTCAACTTAGAAGATAATTCTAACATTTCCTGTCTGAAGGATAGGATCCTGGCAGAATGCAAATAGAGTCAACTCTATCCAATACAGGACCCAAAAAGCAGACAACTGAAGCCTGATAGATTAAGTGAAAAAAAAAAAAAGCAAACCTAAAGAAGAAGCAGTAAACAAAAGGTCAAAAAAAGTACAAATAACAACCAAGTCTAAGAACCATAAAGACCAGGTCAAGCAACTAGTAACAGAAGATTTCAGTTCGGTTGGGGGTCTGAGAAACTAAGAGATTGGGTGTAGGGCTGGGCCATATTATACCGTTCACAGTAATACCGGTACAATGTTAGGCAACGATAAGAAAATAAAATATCGCGATAGAAGATGGGTAAAACGCGCATGTGTAGTGCCTTTGTTTTCATACGCACATGGCCAAAAAAAGCATGGCGGCAACGGAGAATGAGAAGGGAGAAAGCAGATCGTTGAGTGAAGCGAATGAACCAGAATTAGTTTGTAAAAATTTTGCCACTTCAGTGATGTGGAACTGGTTTGGTGTTTGTCCGTCAGATACAAAACAAAGCAGTTTTTTGTAGAACATGCAAGCGGGCCGTAGTTATTGCCGTATTTGTGGGACTAAGGCGCTCGTAAATCTGGGAGTAATCTGGGTCCTAAACTCCGTCCCTTCAGGTCCCAAAGTCAAACAAACCCTGCAGCATCACTGAGAGTTAAAATGTCTAAATTCTTTCATCTTTAATAAAACGATCAGCATTGCTGCTTTACCAGGTGTAACTATGAAGTTTAACATCCAGGCATCCATGAAAACAGAATTTATTACACTTAACGGAGTTAGAAGCTAGCAGGAAGTTAGCGGAAGTTAGCTCGCTAGTTTCACTAGTTACCTGAGCATGATATAGCATGTTCTGACTGAGAGATTTCTGAAAAATTCAAACGTACAGCTCTGCTATCACTTCCAACATACAGTAAATGAAGACAGGAAACTAAACAGCAGTAATGTTTGTAAAGTTACTGAAGTTGGGCTAGCTGACTTATAATGATGTGCTACGTGATCGCTAGTGACACAGCTATGTTAGCATAACATAAATGGTGAATCTGGAGGAATCAACGCTAACATTTTTCCACTCGATAAAAGTTAACGTGAGGGTTCCTGATGGTTAGAGACAAATGCAATTGGACGGCAGGATGCTGTAAACGGACCAAACTTCAGTCAGGAGAACAACTGAGACAATCCATCCACAATACGAGGTTAGTCAATAATATACTGCAACAACACAGGAATAGAGCAGCTGTAACAGAATACAGCATTAATGAATCAATGGTACAGAAGTGGAAGAAGCAAGAAGTATGAGTTGAATAAAGTTTGATTTATCTGACTGCTTTGTTTAGCTTAATGTGCCTTATAATCCCGTGCACCTTATGGTCTGAAAAATACGTATTTGACTTTTTTATTTGGCACACTGCAGTTTAATGTTGCAAAGCACCTCTTTTTAACTTCAGTGGATATTATACATGGTTATGCTCAGGATATGTCAGCCCATTTCTACTGGAAATGCCTTTTGGTTAAACTTTCAGCAAGGAATTTGCATTTGCACAGTTAAATTTTTATATAGCTTTAATACACATAAACAGCTGCTTGTTTAAGTGAAAATACATGAATGGGTTTTTTTGCGCTAGTACAGTTGTGGAGTTGTATTTTGTCTCGCGTCAATTATATCGTCAGTTATATCGTCAGTTATATCGTCAGTTATATCGTTATCGCAAATTGTCAAATATATATCGTGATAAATATTTTTGGCCATATCGCCCTGCTCTAACTGGGTGAATTCAGAAAAGGCTGCAAATGTCTTCAAACTTCATCAGTTTTCAGCCATTAACAGAAATGTTCAGACGCTTGGGACCTGATAGAACTGTCTTTTCTGTCAATGTATCAAACAGGCAGATTAAATGACCTGGACCTTTCAAAGTCAGTTCTGTTCAGTGTTAATTCAGACATTGGCAGGCTGAGCAAACAAAAACCAAATTATTATTCATAAGACAAAGGTTATACTACCATCTTACAACGAGAGAGTGAAAGCCTTTGTTGACTATGAGAGAAAATGCACATGCCTTTCAAATAAGGCCAAAGGATATAAAAAAGACAAAACAACAATAGGCAGATCAACCTGCCAGCCAGAGGAAATGATAGACAGGATCTAATAGATCTTGCATTACATCTCTGGATTCGAGGTCTGAACTCCACCCATCAACTTCCAGGAACAACAAGAAAAGCGTAGCCAACAGAGCACGTCAAGATAAGGCCAACTCAAGGCCGTCACACTCCATCTTTACAAACTGCACCAAAAACCCATTATCATCAAAAAATGTAGAACGATCTTAGCAGTATTGTTCACCAAGGTTGTGCTACTTTTTTTTTTTACAGAGAAGTGAGGAAGAAGAAGAAGATAGTGTGTTGCCAGTCAGGCCATGTCACCGAAAGGCTGATATTCATACAGGAGGAAGAGGAGAGAAGAGGGTGAACTTCATGACCTCTCTCAAATGTCTGCTCCGGTGCATGGTGCACTCTACCAGACGCAATGCGTGAACAATGAGTCTGAGTGTGTGTGTGTGTCTTTTCAGTTCAACTGTCTCAGTCTGAGATGAAGCGAGATAATGAGCTCACTCACCTTCATGATAAATTTACTTCCAAGAGTTCAGTTAGGTAGAGAAGAAAAGCGTTTGGATTGCGACTGGTGGTTCAAGTTTTAGTCTGGAGCATATATGGTAATATTTAAACTAAAATCTGAATTTCAGGGAATGTAAAAGGAATGTCTAATAACAGAAAATAATACAATATCAGCAACCCTCTCATTTTTTCAGGGTAAATTTATTGCTAAAATTAACCAGTCACCAATTTTTGAGTTTGCCACATTCAATACAATAAGTGTCTTGTTAAAAAAATACTTCAAGTCCCATTGTTTTCTGGTGAAAGATACAGAGAGACCATTATATTCAGCCAGCTGTTGGTGTCCAAAATGCAAATAAAGAGCATGATGCTTCACAAATGCAAGGTAGTGTAAAACTGCTGACAGCACACAGCTAACCTCGCTCATGGAGACATATTAAAGTATACAGTACGAAACTGCACACATCCATTTTTCCATTTTCTTCCATTTATTCAATTTAGCATCCCAGGAAGTGTTGGTGTCTATTGTGACATTGTAAGGTTACTGTGGTCCTATGTAAGGTCCTATTGTGACATTTCATACTGTTCTCACCCTGTGGCGGGTGAGAACAGTATGAAATTATTATACATTTTCTAATTTATATCTTGAAACCATCTCACGTACAAAAACAAAATGTGTAGTCTTTCTTGGAAAGTATAAGGCCTCAATCCCTATTAATGCTATCAAACAATGAGTGCTCTGCTACCAGTTGAGGGAAAATGCATAACAGACACACCAGTCTACAGTGTACATTTCACACGTTGCCTCTCCAAAGCATGACATGTACACACATGCAGAAGTTGCAGTAATCTGCAGTAACAGCAGAGGAAGATATTTTATTTCAAGAAAATGTGAAGCATTTAAACAGACATTATTAACATTTTACATGCAAATAAAAATAATGTCTAGCTTAATCATTTCTGGCAATTACCAACTACCAACTTGTTCTCTTGCAGTAGTATAATGGTGTGTGCATTTCACGCTTTGGAGAGGCAGTGTGAAATGAACATGGTGGAGCGACATGTCTGTTACACTCTTTGCTGTGATATCGGGTTGTAATATCGACTACTGAATTAAAAGACTGTATACAAATGAATCTGAATGTCTTTGGCGATGCCATAACAATGAAAAACAGATTTTGTGTTTACTGTTACTTCTGTATTTAGTTAAAGAGCTCTGCAAACCTGAAAAAAATGGCAGATGCACTTAGCTTAGAATTAACGTTAGTTATATTCAAGTAAAATAAAATCAATGCCTTACCTCATTTGATATGTTAGAGTGGTCTATTCTGCTATTGGCATACTTTTTTATTTTCTTTTAAAAAATAATTTGGATAATAGGCAACCTCATTCCCAATGCAAAGTTATAATATAAGGCATGTACACAAACTTTGTACTCATTAAGAATGTTGGATATGAGTCAGGATACAACAGATGCCATTTGTTCTGTCTTTGCTTTAGAGCCGTTAAACAGTATTTCCTTGTTGCTCTCAAAGGAACCAGTAGGCTATTTCAGCAGTATTCAATTACCTTCAGCACCACTCAATCAATTTCAATCAGCCAGCCGAAGGACTCTTGTATTCACTGCATTAGCCGGTTGTATACAGAGAAATGTCTTTTCTGTCTAGACAAAGGCACGGTGCATAAATGGAATGGGCTGTAATCATTAACAGACGGTAGGCAGAAAAAGTTTTTTACATTTGTCAATAACTATTCAAAAGTATTTGAATACATTATTGAATTTAGTTTTTGAAAAAATAAATAAATGTAAGGTATGTTCAGACGAGGCTTTCTACACAAATACTATATGTACACTTGATTGTGTATTTAATTTCACAACTCTTTATTCTTTTCATGGGAAGAATTCTAACTTTAACTTTGTGTACTCAAACGTTTCCAGTTAAAAGTTATAATGAGTTGCTAGGTTCATTCAGAAATTTAAATATGAGCACGACACAGGACAGGTAAAGAGTGACTGAACCAACTCAAAATCAGAAATCTGAAGATTATTTTTCAGCCTGTTATCAAGCTACTCTTTATTTTGTCTTTGCTTGTTAAAACTCCTGAAAGTACATTTCCGTCACATTTCAAGTTGACAATGTGAGATGTTTAGTTAAATATTTAAAAATGATGCTGGGTCATTCCATGAAAAATTAGTGAGTCCATCTGACCTCGTCAAACTTTCCTGATTTTATTTATACAACTTTAGTACATTTAAGGTTGTGTAAAATTTTACTGTCATACTATGATTTCTGAGTTTATGGCCCCTCAATTGCACAGAGTTGGGTTGAAATCTGTCACTATTCATTGTGTGTGTTTTATTTATTTCTTCTTAATAGCAATTTTGCCCCAATTTAGCCCCTCGTGGCCTAAATTCAATAGCTAGCCACATGACATGTTCAGGGCAATCTGAAAATCTGTAGCGAAGTCAGTTTTCCTATCCAGTCAGAGTATTATAGTCTAGAGCCAAAATCTTTTTTTAATTGACTGAAATAAAGTTTCTAATATTATTTTATTATTACCTTAATGTAGCACAAGGTTTAGTTTACCTGTTCTTCTAGGAGCTACTTTTGCTTTCTTACTCTGAGTACATTTCACAGCTGTTTTTTTTTTCACTTTTACTTAAGCAAAGAAGTTTAATAAACTTTCCCTGCAGTATTTTTTAACAGTATATACGTACTACTTCAGTACACAACATCTGTACGATTGCCACCCCTGCCCGAATGCTCCAAACAAAAACAAAATATTTTATTCACAATAGAACACAGAAAACATATCCAGTGTTTACACTGACAAAATGTAAATTTTTTACAAAAATATTAACTCATTGGATTTGATGGCAGCAGAATGCCTCAAAAAATTGGGACAGGGAAGTGTTTACAACTGTGTAGCATCCTGTGTTGTTTTAATAGTACATAAATATTTGGGAACTGATGAGGCCACCTGCTCAACTTTTCGGAAATGAATGTCATCCCATTCTTGTTATAAGACATCACAGGGCTGATAACCATTCACATTGGCAGTACTTTAGAACTACCAATTAAGCTAAACCAACAACTTGATTGTTTTGGGGAGGAACATGGAAACGCCACACA
Source organism: Pundamilia nyererei (assembly GCF_000239375.1). NCBI lineage: Eukaryota > Metazoa > Chordata > Actinopteri > Cichliformes > Cichlidae > Pundamilia > Pundamilia nyererei. Next base: position 726,649 of record NW_005187618.1, on the reverse strand, counting down.
GAAAGGTCCAGACAGATGGTGGATTGAACCCAGGACCTTCTTGCTGGGAGCTATCAGAACTAATCACTGTGCTGCCCAAAATTCAAGCATAGTGTTTACCAGATTAGTAATCTCTGCTCACCTTTACTTTTTTTTTTTTTTTTTTTGCCTGTCCCATTTGGTTCTTTAGCCGTCAGAATTGTTGTCTGAAGACCAACAAGGATACCCAATGGATTTATTTTGCCAAATGGATCATCGTGGCATTGCCGTATTGGTCCATTTGATCGACCTTTGTTTTTATTATTTATTTTATTTTATTTTTAGTTGTTACAGACGGGACAGACATGAGTGAGGGATAGGAAAGGGAGAAAGAAAGAGGAAGGAAAAGAAAAACAGAAGGGGAGAGGGACAGTGAGAAAGGGGGAAAAAATAAAATAAATAAAAAGAAAATCTCCTGGATCACCTGTTGAGAGAGAAAGAATAGAAAACAAGCAAAAAAAATCCAACGCAACATACTAAACACAACACCATCGCATTAATCTAGCTAAGTGTAAACAGCAGTAAATACTAAATATTCAATGTTGTTGTGCAGCAAGCAGGACAGACAGCGCACAATGTGCTTTGAAGTAGCAGCCAAGAAAGGTGTAGTTTATGTCTACGAACAGTGAACAAGCGTGTGCACACCTGTGTGGATCAGCGCGCTTGTATTCAAATGGTTTCCACATGTAATGGTCTGCAAGAGGATGTAGAGAGCCATAGCCCTGTCCCCCAGGACATGAAGCAGGCATGGAGGAGATCCGGGCCCCAGACATCCAGAGGCCCCAGAGTGCGAGAGCCCAAGGAGGACCACCAGAGGGGCATCCATGCCACCCTCATGGGAAGGGCTGAGGCTCATCTTTACTTCTGAGAACCTTTATAAGATGCTCTTTTTACACTGACCCACCACCAGCCTTATTGGATCTGGGCTGCTTTCTTCATAGCACCACTTAATATCCAGCGTTTTGTTGCCCCATTCCAACTTTTGCTCTGCTGTCACCAAATTCAAAATTATATCTTTTTTTCATGATTTGACTTGTTTTCTGTTTTGTTTTCTGTTGGACATCGCCTCCAAGTCTAATAGTCAACAATCTTTCATTGACATTTACAACTCCTCTTTCATAAAATTCGGACTTGGACTCACATGTTTGCAAATTGTAAGCATTGTAAAGTCACTGCTCTGGTCTACTTCACAAAGTGAAGCAGCCAAGCCACTGACCAACCGAAATCCCACAAAGTAGACACTGAGCATAAATTACAGATATACAGTATGCTATGAAAATGCACAGCTACAAAGCAACACTGTCTGAGTTACTCACCAAGGATGACATACGACTCATAATTATACTCCAGTGTTCCAAAGTGTTTGATCAGTTTGGAAGCATTTGCATACAATCTGTTGAGTCTGTAACATTACATTAACATACATGTGATATTTTGAATTTGACATTCTTTATCAGAAAAAAAACATCAACTGGTTTCCACACCATTAGATACGCAGAAATATCAGTTGAAGGTCATAACTTTTCAACAACACTCACCACCCACATTAACATTAAGCTTGTGTCAACATGACTGTGCAAATTGATTCACACAACACTCACATTAATAAGGCTAGTAATGAAGCTAATTAATTGCTTAATGATGAAAACAGATATGCAACAGCAGCTTCTGCACAGACTGTTAAAATCACCTCATGCACTCATTTTAAAAGAGTTGAGTTCCACATCATCGTGCCCTGGTTTTTTTTTGTTGTTTTTATGAAGAAAGAGAGGTGTGTGGCTCAGACACAAAAGCTTCGCCTGAGAGGAAACTAATGTCATTGAGTGGGAGGTTCTGAATTGCAGTAGACAAACATACAGCGATCTAAATAAGCTGAGGGCAGAACGTTAAAACAGCTCAGGAGAAGAAGGTGCCACCGGTTAATTTGGGTTTGTGATTGTGCCATATTTGAAATGGCTGATGCATAAAACACAAACGGATGTGCTGAATAGGGTAGGAAGAATAACAAGAAAGCACGCCTTATACCTAAACGGATCTTTAATGTTAAAGATGTAAGTTTGTCTTCTACTGGGTATGGGCACTTAGGAAATGTGATATGCTGATTATGCAAAAACAAAAGAAGGAAAAAAATGGTGTAAAAAGTACTGAAAAAAAGTTTTTTTATGACCCTTAAATCAGGAAAAGCAGAATCCAATGCATCTGTCAAGTTAAGCCAATCTCATGCACAATCCCATTTATGCTGAGCCACCTAAAGACATTTCACCACCATAGTCTTATCCAACAATTACACAACATTGAGGTTACAGAAAGGGCAAGTATCGAAGACTTGTGACCCTTGGAGTCTTATGGTTAAAGACTAATATCGATTCCAGACTGCATGACTGCTCGTACACATTCACAAGTGATCAAGCAAAGATATCTAAGTGGAAGTGAGTACAGAGTGTAAAAATATAATTGAAAGCACATTTTGAATTTAATAAATCATGCTCTTTGTTTTTTTTTTAACTCTCTTAAATGCTTTGATCGAACACCCCACCTTCTTAACAGTGGATGGTCTTTTAATGTATCTGACAAATTGCAAATAAAACCACTGAGTAAACACCTCAATCTGTATTTCCCTTTAACTCTAGATAGAGTTTTAGCTTCCTATATCTTCTAATTTTGGTTTTAGAGCTCAATAATTCCACTGCCATCGATACTATTCTCTGTACACTGCTATTTTTAGAGGAAAACCTACTGTATGCCACTTAAACACTACCTCACTAACAGTGGCTCACTGAGTCATGAGATTGTTTTACTCTCCAAATTTACAGGGCGATAGAGGAAAGTCCAGTCAAAATAAGCCTGGCTGAAAGAAAGCAATTGCAGCTTTTTAGAGAACTGCTCGGCCAAATCATATCCTATGAAACACTGCACCTGGTGGAGAATAAACACTGCCACAAATAGTTTGTGGCCTCGGCATACTCAAAGTGCCACTTTGTCTTTATAAGGACAGGTTGTGATGTCATAATGTTGCTGCACAAAGCATAGCGTACAGCCAGTTGTGGGAAGGTGTAGAATCATTTGGAAAAGGAATGTTGTATCTACTGCAGGTGGATACAATCTAAGCAAAGCTGACTTTATTGTCATTATTGTCACAGCCACAAATGATGTCACAACTGCATCAGAAATTGATGTGCGTGGTCGAACAGACTAAGAAAAGACTTACCAACAGTGAATTGTGTTGCTTTTTAGGCACGATACATAAGTGCACAAAGTAGAAACTTTGTATAGAAGTTTTACATTTTGAAATTAATCTGTAAATACATACAATTTTTGAAAGGGATTTCTAAAACATTTGCAAGTAGAAACATCTGAAACATCAGAAATTATGTTAAAAAAGTCTAAACTGGGCTGCATTTCTGATTTGACATGTAGTCATTGGGACAATTAGATTTCTAAACCAGGTCTAAGGTATTGTTACTGTAGATAAACCTCTACAATATGAGACACAAACCACAGTAACCATTCCCTGTCTGCAAGCATTTAGAGAGAGTGGGGAGGACGAACTCCCTACTGCCAGCAGCTGGGGGTGAGGAGAAAGAGAAGAGAGAAAAAATGAGAACAGAGACACAAAAAATAAATAAACAGATTTCAGGAGAGAGCAGACAGAGGTTACTGACATGCTGTAATGGCACATAAAAACATCAAGAGAGAAATAAGAGAGTGGAGAAGAAATTCTCAATACATCATCAGAAGTTCCTCGTAAATATCCCCATGTTGGAGTTCTTGCTGTCGCTGTGTGTCCGCAGACTTTCCACTGGCTGTTTGTTCTGTATAAATCACTGCTCTCATTGGTGTGTCTGTATGTGTAAAAACCACAACCAGTACAGTCTACATGCTCACAATATTTGACTTTTTTCAATGAATGAGTCAATGCGACTGCTTTTGATGTTCCTCTTGTAATGGTCTGTTATTCATAAGGTCATGTGTTCACCTGTCAGTACTGAATGTCGGTTGCATTTGTTTACTTCTTATATTATACGTGTTTTATGTGTTTTCATTTCTGCTGCCTCCTTGGCCAGAGTTGCATTTTTTTTCTCAGTGAGACATTCAACTAGATAAATGAAGGATATATTAAAAAGGCCAATCTCAGACCTTCTGGTCAGGTAGGACCTGCTTTTCTATCGATTTTTTTGAATGCGTCAGTGGCTTCATACCTAACCTCTGAGTACATGAACATGGGCTTCTGTTTTTACTGAAATACTATTTGTGGTGAGCTCTAATGTAGCATAGATCACAACTGCGCGTGTGTGAGGGGATAAGACAAAAACACAGCTCTTCCTCCCACAGTGTGTGATAACACAGAAACACTGCTGCACTCTGAGTCATTCTGACACACACACACACACACACACACACACACACACACACACACACACACACACACATGCACACAGCCCCTCCTTCCGCCCTTGGTGTTGTCCTTCACTAACTCAGCACACACATGTACATTGGCACACACACACACAGAACCTTCCCTCAGCTACCAAGGTAGCAGCAGCAGAGCCACTACTGCACTTAATACACAGTATTTTATAGACATAATGAGCAAATATATTCAAGAAGAAGCAAAAATGCACCACCGGATGAGATGCCTCTCCCAAACAGGAAAGATCCATAATTTCATGGTTAATTAAAACTGGATAAACGAGGAGCTAATTGTAGGGAAATGTAATTAATGAAGCAGTAGGTAGGTGTATGTTGCAGGCTCCCAATCACAGTGGAGACCTGGCTGAGAAACTGTTGTTTCAGGTATGAAGTAGTAATGGTGATGTGACATAAACTTGGGGAGTGTGGATAAGGTCAACGACATAGTTTAAAATATCTCCTTTTTTTGTATTTCTTTTCTTAAAAAATATAATAAAATTAGCCACCTGAAACCTGACGAATGCCATATTTCAGCAGCCATGTAGAGTGAAAATCTTTCTGTGCATGTGTGTGTGTGTGTGTAAAATCTTAACTCAACAGTGAGAAATAATTGGAGTTCTGCATTGGCAGAATAGAGGGCTGTGCTGCACTCCTCTGAATATGTAACTGATGGGGCCAGGAGGAGAGATAGAGGGAGGAAGGGATGGGGCTGCCTCATTCCTATTCATGTAAGGCATAATAAAATAATCTTTTTGATTTGCAAGCAGTAAATCCTCTCTCCGCTGTCAGTGCTGTGCTGCACATTTTCATCTTGGTTTAGGGGAAGCACTGCCCCTGTCTTGTCTTGGAGCACTGGACTTGTGTTGTTTACTACTGTCGCTATATCACAAATGCCAAGGCTGCAACACGCTCAGCCTCACAGAGACTCTGTCTCAGATGCATGGAGTCAACAAGCTGCACCGATCCTTGAGGCGATAGCCTTGAGCTCTGGGAAACCTGGACTGGATTGGCATGATTCTGGTGCGGATAAACACCGTATAATGCCTGAGCTAAATCTGGAGGTCAGGGAACACTCACTGTTCATGTGCATCTCCCCTAAGGCGCGCACAGAAGAAATAGGGCAGCCAAGTACAAGGGTATCCCAGCTAAAAAAAAAAAAAGGATTAAAAAAAGGAATTGCTCCCAACATAGCTGTGGACAATGCAGTCTATTGCTGCCAAGCGGAGCATACAGGGGAGCACTAAGCTGGGCTGACACAGTAGTCTCTGCTGCACATGATAAAATGACCTTCACATTAAACAGCAGGCAGGGCCAGCAGGAGCTGAGAATAAACCCTGACTGGTCTTCACTGGACGATGCATCACGAGGCAGCAACGAGAATTCGAGTTTTGGGGCCTCACTTTTTACTGCAAGAGCATATTGTGCACGTCGGCACAATATGGTTTTTTGTGTGAACAAGATCAACATCTCTAAATATAGAATTGAATTTGTGAGCATCATTTGCACTGATAATTATCACAAACGAGGCTGCGGCTGGGTCTTAAATTAACCAGTCTATTCTGCATATAGTAGCGTTTTTCTTAATTTAGTTATGCAAAATTATGATTAATGATTAAAAGTGCCTTCAAAAATGTCCCCAATCCACTAACAGTACACATGAGAAGATGACATGAAAAAGTCTGGTTTGCTCTCTTTAAATTTTACTCACATATTATGATTTTGCAAAGCCTCTGGATCTTACTAGGTCACTGTTTGCTAAACTACAACTAGATTCCTTTTGAGGTTATTTCCCTTCCAGTGGAGAACAGCAGAACAGAAACAGCAGGATCATTTGGCCACTGCTTTCTTTGTGTGTGCAATGGTGTGTTAGAAACAAAACTGCCAAAAAGAAAAAGAACAGACAGCTCCTTTAGAACGTGTACCTATTGTTTTTGACAATAACCTCGTATTTGAACCTCCCATGAAAAAACATGCTATAAAATGAAACATGTTTGATTTGGTCGAAATCAGAAACAAACTGGCTCCCAAGCTGTGTTTTTTAAAAAAAAGAAATTTATGAGAAACACATGCAGAATGGCACTTTTATACACAATCCCTTACAAAAACAGGCATAAACTTAAACTTAAACAACTTGACGATATGATTATTAAAAAACACGAATGAGTGCCAGTCCCTGTGTAGCAGCTGTTATGTTGCTATTTTGTCACAGGCTGAAGACCGAAAGCCGCGGCAGGAGTCAAGATCTGCAGTTAGTGTATCTGAGAGTAACAAAGTTACTCACACACACGCACACGCACACACACACAC
>NW_005187618.1:719483-719875 GCF_000239375.1 Pundamilia nyererei | reverse complement strand
CAATCCTCAAATTACTACTGAATTATGACACTCCAACAACATCGATCCCAACTCTGCCGTCTTTGTCTCCTCCAGCTGACTCTATTAAGAAGTTATCATAAATCATAAAACTTAATTTTAACATTAGCCATTTAACACATTAGTCACCTGTTATCATCAATGTATCATTAATGGCAAGAGGACTGTATCTAGAGAACAGAGTAATAATTGAGCTGTGACATTACAGACCAATGAAGAACCGGGAGGGTTTCTGGTTGGGCCGAACAGCGGGGGAACCGTGGCTGAACTGAGCAGAGAGCCCCGAGTGTGGAGACCCAATCTGAGCAAATATAGACTGACATCCGGACCAGAGCAGCTGAATCAGACGAGCAGAACTGAGGAGGTAAAGAGCT
>NW_005187618.1:718800-719074 GCF_000239375.1 Pundamilia nyererei | reverse complement strand
CCTAACTTATAATAGGGAAAAATAGTTTCAAATAAACAGCTTTTTCAAGCAGTGACTTCTTTGGCATTACTTCTGTTGTTGCAGGATGGAGTAAAGATCTTCTCTATATCAAAAATGAGTTTTAAGTATTTTCCTGTGTGTCGGTAAAAAGTTTTAAACTCTAGTATCGTAGTCGTACGAGACCATCAAAACACACGCACACCCATAATTACTAGCATACACAATTAAACATGGGCAGTCAGATGGTGAGCATTAGTTTGACAGAGCACAAATA
>NW_005187618.1:716463-718687 GCF_000239375.1 Pundamilia nyererei | reverse complement strand
CACACACACACACACACACTCGTATAGGGTGCAAGATCGTCTCAGTTCATACAGCAAGTCAGAAAAATATGCAAGAGGAGGAAAGTCTCTGACATTAGTGAGTAAACTTAGTACTTTTTTTTAACCAACTAAAACACATCAGCATTGATCTATTACATCAACCGTGAATTACCCAGGAATAAGACCGCATCATGACACATCATGACCAACACCAGAGCAGCTACACTTAAATCAGAACTATGCAGACAGTAAAAAACATCAGCAAAAAAACAACCAACACTGAATTATCTCCACGTTTTACAGCAGGTTTGTGTGTTGCTTTTCTCTCAACTGTCATTGGTATAATATGGACATATGGACTCAGGACCAATTTGAAATCCAGAGGAAAAGCCCATCCAGTAAACTCTGTGAATCTGACTTTCTTGCTGCAAGGCAACAGTGGACTGCACCTCTGTGACAGCAAAAACAGCATCTAAGGATAACTGTCATTTGCCTAGCTGACATCTCTTTTATGTAGCCATGCCAGGTGGTGACTGTTAATGGAGAATGTCACATATAGACAGAGAAGGGTTAAGTAGTTAAATCGGTAGAAGCACACGAGTGTATGTGTTTTAAATTCTTGAGCTCTTCATTCCTTGAAAGGTCAGCACTGGAAGAGTAGTTTAATGTTGGTCAATAGCACAAACTCAGGTATTAAAGTCTGTTAAACTCAAAGTGAAAACATTATTAAACTATCACATAATTCATTCAAATAATTAGATTTTATAGCAAAGCAAGTGTTGCTTGCAGTTTCCTAACTAATCTATACACATTTTCTATACAGGTTAGTCCCATTGAGACTCAATGTCTCATTTACAAGAGATCCAGGTGTACTGTACTGGATGCAGATTTAACTGCATTCAAAACTTTGACAAAGGGAAAACTGTTAGGACATGACGAATGCATCACAGCATATCAGAAATGAGCAGCAGCTTTCCAATTCACAGTCTCCACATTCTAGTTAAACAGAAAGAAGCCTCAGTCCTGAATCCTGTAGCTTTTTGTGGCTCAGCTCTCTCAGACTAGATAACTGGGAGCTATAACGCTCTTCTAATGGCTACCCGAAGCTGGCTCCAGAAGTGTTGATCCCCAAAGCCTGTCAAGAAAAAAACGAGCAACTCCAGCCACGAAAATAACTGATCTGGAAAGGGACTGAGGGAAGAGTTAGAAAAAATCTTATCAACTGCAGCTCAACTCGTGGAATGCAAGTTTCCAGTCTCATATTAGGCACGGAAGTTAACATTATGGATCATCACTTTACATCCTAATTCAGACAAGGTTTTGTATGACACACACAAAAAAAAAACAACTCTAGAGATTTAATATAACAATCTGAATGGTCTTCCATAAAGCTTATTGATTGACACGTTTGACAAGCTCCATCATCTGCACCCTTCACCGTCTCTTCACAAGGTTAAATGATTCGCTCCTTATCCTTGCCCAAGCTTTTCACAGTGTAATGTAATTGTGAACAGCAGGTTCACACTGTGAAGGACCCAGCCGAGGGACTTGGAGGATATTCTGATTAGTTACACAAGCTCTGCTGTGATGATTGCATGGCTAATGCTTTAAATGAAGTGACTTATTTACCCAGAAAGCGTCCACTGTTAAGTCTGTCATATCACTGATGAGGTCCAGACAAATTCTAAACAGATTAAGCAGGTCTTAATTGTAATAAGCCTGATCTGCATGCTGCTGTATCCACCATCACACAGACTTTGTGCGTTCTCACACATACCTCTTTCCAGAAAGTCTTAGAAAAGTTCAGGCTGCACCGCATGTGTGAAAACTGTGTAAATCTGTTTCTGCTATCTCTGTTCTCTTTAACGTTCTTTGGAATCCTTCAGCAGAACTCCTCACAGGCCACCGAAGCAGCTTGTTGTGCTCAAAGTCCAGTAAAGTCAAAACACTTAAAAAAGTTTTCCTTTTGCTGTACGCACAATTGTGCAGCTTGCCAAGAGCGGCCAATAAGTGTTGGAATTTGGAACAGTACTTTCAGGAGACTTTACTGTTCCACAACTTGTGTGGCCAATTATCTGAGCTAATTTAAAAAGGGTTGAACCGTCTCCAGTTTTAAACCTACTTTTCAGGTATTCTTCCCTTCCTGCTTTCTTAGAAAAGAGCTTTGCACAGGGGTCTGGTGCAGAGATGTTATGCGGTTCTAGTCAACACTGTCAGCTCTCTT
>NW_005187618.1:713187-714906 GCF_000239375.1 Pundamilia nyererei | reverse complement strand
CTTTTCTCATGTTATGCTGTGCGTTCTAATACATTTTACATTTCAGCTGCTCATTAACACAAATAAGTTCTTGGCTCTTGACTAGAATGTAACTTTTATTATTTTTACAATTCTGTTTCTGCATTGATACCTACTTATTTTAATAAACTACATGCTGTACATATGCCATCTTATTTTTTTTAAGCTGCAACAAATTAGCAGAATGGAGTTCTGCTATTGTCCATGTGATCCCACTATGAACTTAAACCTCCAGAGGCCTTTTTTTCTGTCCCTGGTGCTTCCTCGCCATGCAGCTGATGTAGTGTATGTATACACTATTAGAAATGTGTGCAAGAGTGCAATCTGCTGCACATTGCCCAAGGAGAGGTCAAGGCAATGAAGCATAAGACTGCAGTCACTTCTTGTTCAGTCAAGGCAACGCTGGACACCTGTGCCATCTCCAGTGTGACTGCTCCATCTACCCACCAGGATATGGTGGGAATGCTTGAGGCCTGATTTAATGGAAACTGGCAGTTGAATAAACTGGCAGGCTTACACCAGAACCGTCCAACCAATTGCAAAACTCTGCGCACATGAATGTGTATAATGAATATTGGCTGTGTTTGACAAAGTAAAGTGGTGGAAATTTTATGGAACGGAATGGTTGTAAGTGTGCCTGTCAGTCCACCAGGCTGTGAAACACATTTTTATATCCATGGGTACATACTTTGTTCAAGGTACAGCCATTTTTAGTCTACAGTAGTTTAATTATTACAGTGCATTATTTATGCAGAATTGGTCCCTTTCCTGATTTCTTATTTTTTCCACATTCTCCACTCTTATGTTTCTGATCATAAAAATAAATGTTATTATTAGACAAAGATAAGACAAGTATATACAAAATGCAGTTTTTAAATTAAGCTTTTGTATATTAAGGGAAACAAGCTATACAAATCAACCTGGCCCTGTATGAAAACGTTATCCCTCCCCCTTGTTATATCATGAATTAACCATATTGAAAGCTGAAAGCTGAGTTTCACACCCAGGCCTGATTACTGCCAGACCCGATGAATCAAGAAATCATTTTCATAGACCCTGTCTGGCAACATGAAGTAGGTTAAAATATCTCAAAACGCAACACATCATGCCATAATCTACAGAAACTTAAGGGTTGTTTAGAAACAAAATCATTGACATATATCATCCTAGAAAGGGTTCCAGAACTTTGGGATGCCAGTAAACCACGGTGAGAACCATTAGCCACACTGGATGAAAACTTTGCACACTGGTGAACCTTCGAGGAGTGGCCAGTATTTTGTGCTTACTGCTGTTTAGCTATTTTTAGTTAGTTAGCACAAAGCTTGCTAAAAACCAACAAGCCAGGGTCATAAAATTTAAGTTAGCGCGCTACATCATAGTGCTGTTAGCATTGTAGGCACACAAAAATGCTAACAACTAGAAAAATAGAGAAAACAGTTTTTCACATCAGAGCAGAATTAAAAGTTTTTTTGTTTGTTTTGTTTTCTGTCAGCCTTCTGTGAGAATGAGAATTAGCTACATTTTTTCCAGTACAACATATATAGAGAGTGGGTTTGTTTATTGCATTATTTCTTCTCTTGATCACTGTGTATTGCTTCAAAATGTGGAACTGGATAAAAACAGTATTGCCTATGCATTAGTGGTACAGCATAAACATTAGTGGCTTTATTTTAACAGCCTTTAATAGGCATAAATGAAACC
>NW_005187618.1:710183-712045 GCF_000239375.1 Pundamilia nyererei | reverse complement strand
GCATGTGCAATGACAATAAAGTTGAATTCTATTCTATTCATTAACCCGCAGAATCATGACCACCTAAGAAAGGAAAGCAAAGACAACATCTGTTTTCTGGTACTCGACTACTGGATTTGACCACTGCGGTAAATACTAACTGTAGCAAAACCTATTTCTAAACTTAGCTGTAAAACTGTCTTCACTTTCAAAAGTGAACAGATATTCACAGGTCAACCAGATGTCTGCCTCTCCTTAAGCACTGTTCTGCTGGAGGTTCTCTTCTTGAAACAGAATTAATAGACACAGTGCTATGATGTGTGAAAAAAACGATAATTTAAGCATTTTTCCAGTTATTGATAAAAAAGATGAATTTGATTACCATTAAAAAGTCATGTAAAATAATGATGCGAATGTGAAAATCAGCAGTCAACAAATGTCTAGCTTGCAGTAAAATAGTCTATCAAATGTACATTTTATATATTAATTTATACCGCTCAACCTTCTGTACTTGTACAACACAGGCATTTCCAATCCTGTTATCGACTGAAAGCCTTGCTGGCTCAAGGAAAATATTTTTGCGATATCAAAGCATTATCAGAGCTGAATGTGCAGATCTCATAGGGCTATCTGAATCCTAATTTTTCTTCATACTGTTCTGTTTAAATGTCAGAACAGAAGGCTGACTAACCAGCCAACACAGAAATGAAAATGCAGTAGAGTCAAACTATGGGTGCTGAACTCACGTCTGCCTGATAAAACTGTAGCATCAATAACTGCCTTGCAGTTTCACAGGTTTTCAACATTTCTTTTAATAAACAATTTAATCTTATTTATGAGAGTCTGTCTGGCTTTAACAGAGTAAAACGTCAGTGATCGCAAAACTAATCTGACTGGTACAAAAAATCTGAACAAATGAAGCCACAATCCCAAACATGCCATTTTACAATCTCCATCCACAAAGCAAGCATTGACTGACACCCCCTCCTCCTTTACATGAGAGCAGGTTATCACCGGGACTAGCATGACCAGGAGCGTGTACAGTTGTCAGATGCCATCAGCTCAACCGGGTCCAGACATCGGGTCACGCCAGGCCGTACGCACTCCCACAGTCTCTGGAGGCTGTGCTGGCGAGTGTATTTTTAGATAGTGCCACCTTATAAGCACAGCCTGGTCGCATCACATCTGTGTAGTTTAAGTGGAGCCTTTCCCATCAAGGCAATGTGCCCTTTTACCAAGGGCCTAAGGTCAGACTACAGACCAAACACAGATTTACTGTGACATTTAAAAAAGCAAAGATGAAGCAATGTGTGAAGCTAGTCCTGGTTTGGTCATAGATTTTTTCAACCAGCTTAAAAAAAATACACAAAAAAGTTGGTGTAGATTTGCTTGAAAAATGTAAAATAATTTTGGCGATGCTGTGTAACTACAGCAAACCGTGAAGAGACTACTCTTATGAGACATTTTCAGATAGCTTTTAATGGACCAATGAAAGTTCTAATGCTAGCTGAAAGGTCCAGGAGTGAATCACCCTTTGGGAGATCAACACCACTGAAAGTTAGCAAATGTGCCTTGCTTTAAGAGAATAAAAACAACAACAGAATAAAGTAACGCACATGCAAAACTGTAAATTTGCATTTTACAATGCAGTCAGTGTTCCATAACAACAAAAAACACAAATCAATGTAACAGCCTTAAAGCCTGTAGTTCTAACCTAAGATGACAGGTAGAGTGTTCAAATTGTCCAGTGGCTCCATTTTTAAAAAAGTTTAAATTTTAAATGAATAAACAGGTGACTGTAGAGCTTAATCTTTCCTTCTCCCGGACGGGATTCCCGGCCGCGTCCTCAAGTCATGCGCGGCTCAGCTGGCTGGAGTGTTCAC
>NW_005187618.1:707211-708544 GCF_000239375.1 Pundamilia nyererei | reverse complement strand
CCAGTGTGCCTGCACATGTGATGTGACAATAAAAGTGATTTGATTTGATTGATTTGATTCTCCCTGTCCAGCCCAGTGTGTACCCCAAAATGTATGTCAAGTGTCAGGAATTAAATCTAGTGAATTATTTATTTTGTATTTTGTATGTACAAAAAGAGGAGTACATTTTATGGATCAGACCATCTATTTTGGTTGTTTGGTTGACTTGTTTTATTAAACCTCAGATTCTGCCCTAATTTATCTGCACCACAAGTCTTTAAAATCATGCAACTGCCATGCACACATACTAAAAGAAAAAATCGTTTTAATCTTAGGCTTCAGACATCCGAAATACTGCCACTGAAGATATTGAATAAATTTCAAGGAACTGTAAAGATAGATGGCACATGCCTATAGACAGGCTTGTGTCTTGAACCTTTTGAGGATACACTAAAATAAAATATGTTATAGTTATACACTATCTTTCTAATCACTGTAATAATAACAGTGTAATTTTCAAATTTGGTTTGCTCAGATGACTGGTAAAGAATACAGGTATTTAAAGTATCAGTCAGTAGTCTCTACTTTTACATCAAGGGATACCCAGAACCAAATACATATTGCATACATACATACATACATATTGAGAACACGATGATCAAAAGACCAATATGCTCCAAAAGGGAAGCAAAACCCTTTGTGACTGAAATTATTTCTGTAGAAACAAGTTTAACAAAGAATATTTCAGATCTATTTTAGAAAGTCATTTGACTACAAAGCCCTCTTCTCTCATGTGATTTCAAAATTTAATGAATGTGGTGCAAACATTGGTCCAAACATACAGTATTAGTGATGAGACAAGAGGGTGCAGAAAGTAAACTATCAAAGCAAGGCTGAGAATTTGCTGCAGAAATGAGTGAACCCTTCACTCCCCATCATCCCCATCGCTCTCTAACAGTAAAACAGGAGCTCTCCCTCCTGGAGCAGACATTAACCCGGAGGTTGATTTAATTTGAATCGCAGGAAGGCTCAGAGGAGTTGTTCTGTCAGGTCCAAATGGGTCCCTTGGCTCTCATTCTACACTAATGAAAGGATTCTACATCAAACCACATGAACTAGAGATCCTTCTGTCCCCTCTACAGAGGTCCATGTGCCTATTATTTGATCCGTAAAATGCCGATGGGGAGGGAGCCTGTCTCTATAGACAGGTTTGATGGTGCTTTCCCTGTGGATGGCATCTCGTTACAAGCAATAAAATCACTGTCAGCAGTGGGTGCCACCTGGAATGTAACCTACTGTACTATGAATTCAAATTTGATTGATGCCTAATCATTTTTGTTTTTACTGTACAACT
>NW_005187618.1:695624-697842 GCF_000239375.1 Pundamilia nyererei | reverse complement strand
TGCTTGTCAGAGTGTACAATGTTCTTATCACATCATCACATAAAAATCACATAAAAAGTTATACTGTGATGGAAGGGAGGGGGGGGAGAAAACTACACTAAAGGTATAAGAGGTAATGGTGTCTGCAAGTACGGAAAGGAAAGGAAACAGGAAAGAGAAGAAAATCTATTATAAACAAAACTCTGAATATAGTGACATTTGTTGGAGGGAAAGAAGGAACAAATGATAAAGCAAAAGATCAAAGAGGAAAATACATATTAAACAAAGATAAATAAGAAACAAGAAACAGAGATAATGAGAAAAGAGAAAAGAGAAAGAGAGAGGGAAAATGAAAAGTGGACCAGAAAATGAAGCCCAAAACGAGTGCAGAGGAAATGAAGAGAGGAAAGAAAATGATCTGAGAATTAAATAAAAGAAAACAGATGACAGGAAAAGTAAAGGCAAAAAAAGAGGGGATTAAAAGTTTTGGGTAAAGAATGAAAAGAACAGAGGAGAAAAAAACTTATAAAGCAAGAAGAGAAAATATCTAATGTAAAAATAGCAACACAGGAAGGGAAAGAAAGAAGGTTAAAAAGGAAGCAAGGAAGGAGTATGAAATAAGAAATGCATCAAAACCAAAAACAGTAATAAGTAAGTGAGAAACACAAAGGAAAGAAATCAGTGGAAGAGAAACAAAAAAGTAGAAAAACATAGACTAGGACCAAAAAGGAGATAGGGTCAAGAAATTCAAGTATAAGAGGAATGAATAAAAAAAACATAGGAAAGTAAAATAAGAGAAAACAAAGGAAACAGGAAAGGAATGCTTGGAAGGTAGAGGAAAGGAACTTATCCAAAACTAGAGAACACAGAGAATGGAGGCGTGTGACATCTTCCCAACCCGTGTAGATGGATACAAGAGGAGAAAGAACAAGAGCAGCAGGATTAGATGACAAGCTGAGGCAGCAAGCGAATGCAATAGCATCCCTTGACATGTCCTTATCTGGTTCAGAAACCCAGATTTCTTTACTGATAGCTGGCAAACCCTCAGTAATCAAAGCACAGACCTCTCCCTGTCTCTTCATCAAAGTCTGTCCACTTCTACATTCAAGTCTTTCACCACCACACTCCAACTGTAAACTTGACTTGGATTGGAAATGCACCTTTCACCATGACGCTTACATCAAATATCAGCACCCACCATGAAATTTCCACACTGTGATGCTTATCTGTGTGCTGGCAGAGCTGCAAAGAGGATGTTAGAAGCGTGTTTTCACCCTTCCTCAGTGCAGAAAAAGAGGAACAAAAGTCACACATAATTGTGTCTGTCAGACACATCGCATGCTTCAAATTTACATGACAGTAATGGCTGTGAGGGCCGGACACCAAACAATGCGCCTTTGTGTTTGATGCAAGGTTGACGTCCTCTGGCATCGCCAGCAGTGCCATCACAATCGCATTGTTCATTGGTCTAAAGATGTGGCAACGCTGTTTATCAGTCACCTATTCTGAAGCACAAGGGGCCAGCGAGTCTCACGGCTGTTGTTGTGAAAAATCCATTAAAGGTTTCCATATGAGACCAGCAGGGGTGGACTGGGGCTGAGGTGTGTGTGTGTGTGTTTCTCGGTGATTACCAAGGCTGTGGGCAAACACACAGCAGGATGAAGAGAATTCACACAGGACTCACATTGTCTGATCTGAGCTTCTTGGCAGGGCAACCTCCATCCACAGGATGTAGCATGTAATACAGTCGCACTTTGTTGGCATGTTTCCGACTCTGCAAGAGAAAAAAGAGGAAATGACTCAAATCTAAAATGTAAATAGGCATATACATCAAATATATTCTTGTCAAATAAATACATGGATATAAATTCAACAGTAAACAACAAGACAAAATACATGTATTTGGTTGAGTTTAAAAACATCACCCAAATGTGTGGATCAGAATAAAAAGAAGGCTAAATCCCATTGTCCCAGGCTTTGTCCCAGACAGTCACACAGTGGTTGGAGACCATTACACGAACAAATTATTGCAATCTTTTGCAACAAACTTGTGATCTTGTTGTCTACAAAGACTTGCAATCAATTGCTGTCGTCAGGCCTCAATACATAGGTGTGTCAAGATCGCAATAAAATGAGAATACAATGGAGTCAACTTGCTATCAGCTTATCATTGAACAAATTGACAATTACATGCAATCTATGACAGCACAGCGATTAACTATGATAAATCCCTGAAAAT
>NW_005187618.1:692129-693920 GCF_000239375.1 Pundamilia nyererei | reverse complement strand
TGTGTTTCTAATAAGGCAGTTTGCTTTTAAAATATGCTTTTACAGGAAAAGCCTGAGAGATATTGCATTAACCTCCTAGGACCTGGCCTCCACATATGTGGACATCACATTTTAGGGCTGTCTAGACCAAAATACTAAATTTTACATCAGTATTTGCTGGAGCTTATTTGAAAAAAAAAATGATGTTGTTCAAACAAAAAAGAAAAACTTTCAGAACAACTCTTCTACCCTTTAGTTCTCCCTCTTGTTTCAAATTACTGGCTTAGGTTAGAGGACCCATTAAAAATAGGTGAAGGCCGTCAAATGAGGTGCACTCTTCCGATCCCTGATACTGGACTGAATTGATAACTAGTGCTCGGTTTACTGAGGTTGAAGCAGGAGTCTTCTTACCGGCAGCCCATCAATCCCCCAGGATCTGATAGCACAGCCATGACAGGAGAAAGACGGGATTTGGGAGGGCAGATTAGTTCATCTGAAAATGACTCTGCTTAAGGATGTAATGCTTTAGAAGTCAAGGGGAATGACACAAGGTAGGAGGAGGAAGTAGGAGGTGAAGGAAAACATCCTTGGATACTGCAATTTTTCTTTTTAAAGAATGCCACAGAGGAGTGATAGCTACAAAATAAGTCTAGTGAAGCATGTATAGTAGCAGCGTTAACAGGGCCTGATGCCTTACTCCAGCGGACAGGGGTATCAGAGACATCCATGTGTATGCATTTCTTTACAAGGGCAAACTCATCCTGCCTGGGCAGCGTGGGGAGAGCAAGCCTGCGTGAATATATCTGTCTTGCCTGTCTGGTCTCCTGGCAGAGACACAGCAACATGAGCTCTGCTGCTTCTTTAAAAAGAAAACAAACAGAGCTTGAAAAGCAGGAAGGGCTCATGAATATTCACTCCGCACTTATCATTAAAATCTGAGCCGGTTTGATCACGTACGTTTTATATTATATCTGCATGAAAAAAAGAATTTTCAACTTTTAGCTCAAATAAATACAAACAAAGCATTCTAGTGTTATATAAAACTCTGGTCTTGATCTGTGCATGATGTTTTACTCTTTAGAGCAACAAGGGAATGTTTCAAACTGAAAGAAGGACGGAAATTTGACTATTTGAAATTCAAATTTTTTCCCAAACTTACCGATAAACTGGCTAAAATAAAATGATTTATTCTTTGGCAGAACCAGGCAGTGTGGTTTTGTTCAAGCAGTTTGATGATGTGTGAAGATATATTTTTGATCTGTATGCCAAAAGAGTCTCACATGACACTGCATAAAAGTTGGTACACCACACAAAATGTGTTGCTTTCACAATAAAGGCTTTAAAACTGTGACAAGATTATTTTTCCTTCTTTTTTCTTTTGGTTCTTTGACTTATGTGTTGAATTTCTTCTTTCTTGTTACACGTTGTACAAAAATCTCTAAAAATGAATTTGGCCATTCACTATTTCATAAAAAACATGTAAAGAATAATCTAAATATATATTGTCCATTCATCCATCTTTTTCCGTTTATCTGGGGCTGGGTTGCAGGGGAAGCAGTCTAAGCAGAGAAGCCCAGACCTCCCTCTCCCCAGGCATGTCCTCCAGCTTATCCGGGGGAATACGAGGTGTTCCCAGGCCAGTCGAGAGATACAATCTTTCCAGCATGTCCCAGGTCTGCCCCAGGGCCTCCCCCCGGTGAGACATGCCCGGAACGGACGATCTGATATCCTCGTGTTTGTGTTGTTCCCTCGTCATTATAAATAATGTTGTTCCAGGTTCAACATTGCAAGTGACCAATCACCTTCTGCTGA
>NW_005187618.1:682011-690391 GCF_000239375.1 Pundamilia nyererei | reverse complement strand
ACTTTGTTTTGTTAAAATCCTGCGTTTGGTGCCGTGGCCACATGTAGCTGTCTCACATTCAGCTACGGGCCTGGGCAGGCCATGTAATAATGAATGCTGATTATGGGAGAAATCCTATTCCACACTGAGGGCACAGCAGCAAGACAATCAACTAGAGTTTAAATTCAATTTCCTGTGAGGTGAGTGCATATATATGCACCAAAATAAAACAACAAATGTAAATGGGAGGGATAGAAGATCACTCTATCAAAACATTTACTTTAGTTGGTGTTTTGAAGAAGGTGGTAGAGAGAGCCGTCTAACATGCTAGTCTAAAATGTCCGACAGTTGTTCGATCACAATGAGATGCAGTGACTGTGAAGGCCACAACATATGATTCACATCATTTCACACTCATCAAACAATTCAGTGAGATGTTGTGCCCAATGGACAGGGGCATTGTCATCCTAGAAAAGGCCACTCCTATCAGGATAGAAATGTTTCATCATATTAATAAAAGTGAGAACTTTGCATTGATATCCAGTGATCCTTCCCATGAAGGTAGTAAAACGCATAACAGAGCCAAGGTGTTGAATCGAAAAGGTTGTGGTGGAGCATCATTTGAGGCATTCCAGTGTGCCTGTTTTTGTCAGATGAGCACGGATCAATGTGGAATTCCCACAGGACAGCTGTGAAACCTCATCATTCTTCTCATGTTTGAGAGGAAATCACTTCTCATAAACCAAAAAAAAACACAATTAGGCTTTTGTATCTTTACCTTCTGTTTCTCATTCACATTGTCAGCATGTTTACTCAGGAAAATCAGTTAATTACAAAAAACTGTCATGCACCAATAGCCACAATCAGAGAATCCACTATCAGGAAGCACAGCTGTTCCAAGAATCCACAAAAGAGACATTCCAGTGCTTCATATGAGAACTCAAATGAACAACTTGTTTATTTTACTTTCTGTTAAGTTATTTAAAAAATATTTCTAATGCTTGCGGCAAAAAGTTGTTGAAAGCATCTTAAGAGCAATTTTCCACTCTCTCTTGAAAATTTAATTAAAGTGTGTATTTGAAAAGCTGATGTCATTTATGTGGGAGTTTTCATCCTGGCTCTTGTTTGTGCCAGGAGGACCCATGTAGCGTCCTCCCACTGTACTTTACCAAATGTTAAACCTGCACAGCACTGTTGCATGCATCCTTCAGAACTGCAGAACAAGTAGAGAATAAGCAGGGATTTGAACACAGTGCACACATGCTAAAGTCTTAAGAAGAGACACTCTAAATGAGAGTGTGCAAGATGTATGCTGTTGAATTTGCGTGACTGGATTATGATCATTACAGTGTTCTAATTCCCTTTGATATCGGTAGCCATGGCACTGGCTATTGTGGTTGAAGCAAAATTACTTTTTTCTGGCTTAGATGGCCAAACCCTACTCGTTCTTTCATCATCAACGTGGCTGCTGATGTGCAGAGCAATCTCTTTAGGTGATGAAGCAGCCAAAAGCTGATTCAAAAATTAAGAAAAAAAATGTGGAGGCCTGCAGATAAGAAGTCACTATGTAGCCCTAACAAATTACCAGAAGGGAAGGCAGGGAAATGTTGACTAAGGCAGTGAAAAAAAAAAAGTACTTCTTTAAGACACAGTGCCCGTGGGAATGCTGTGTTTTCTGTGTATTGTCAGCAATGTGTGCTATCACCTGCAGGTGACTGTAAACTTGGTACGGGGTAGGGAAGTCTGGGACCCTGTCAGTTATGATGAATTGGACCTACACACAAAGCAAACATGGATATCACTGGAAAAAAAAAGAATCTCTGTAGGTCGACATCAGCATTTGACCACGCCACATTGAAGCAGTTTTATCTATGCTGGCAGTGCAGCTTTAGGGAGGATACTGTTCACTGGCTCACCACTTCAGTCCATGTTGAAATATCTCACTACCTCTTACATAATAGAGGGCCATCATTTTTAAAGAGAGATTCCTGATCTCTGGAGGATCCACCTCAATTATTATTTTTTTAATTTGATGATGGAGACTTTTTCTTGCAGCACAACATTTGTGGTTTTAAAAGAGGTGTCCCAAAATCTGATGGACACCGTAACTACGTGGACATCTTCCGGGTCTGAAAAGTGAGGTCAAATTGAAAGGCCCTTTAAATTGCAATATATTTAATGACCACCAGAGGGCGACTGCTGTGGTTGAACAAACATTTCCAATTGCATAAAAGTCTATGGGAAAATAGCACTTGGCTCCTCTTCTTATAGACCTCAGTAAAAACTCTTTATGAGTTTATGGGTCATAACAAATAAAACACTGAGCCCAAATTTACAATTTATGGCCATTATAAGGGAAACAAAAATTGCCCAGGAGATGCTGATTGCCCAATGACTTGTCAGTCACAAGTTGACCAGCAAAAAAAGAGCTCACCAAAAGGCTGCCTGTGGTTAATTTATTTTGTTTTATTCTGAAATTTATTTAAAAATGACTTGCTGTTTGCTTTTAGGCATAGTTTTAAAACTAGACTGAAGTAGAAAATTTAAGGAAAATATATACATTTTCTTCCATTCCACAGATTCAAACTCAGGATATAAAAATAACTAAACCTCAGTGGGAGATCCTTTTATGACAGGGTGGCTGAGTGCACATCTGACATAAACAGGGATGAGAAAAAAATCCATATTGCATTACCACCACATCAGTGAGCTGATCAGTGAGCCATCCCTGTCCTTTGGGCATTGTGAAGTTAAAAGAACTGATAATCCCAAACATTCTCGCCCTGTTTTTTTTTAATATGTGAAAACTGATCCTTGTAACTTCTTCAGTATTGAGGAAGTGTACAAAGTATGTGGTGCAAACGGGCCACTGATTGATTGTGCTGCTGTTAATCTATCAGCCAGCCACAGAGAACAGCAAAGTTATAACAGAGAGAGAGCTAAAGTGAAAAAAAATCTTAAAAACACTGACGAGTCCACTGCAGTCACTGTCTATGTGTTTCATACTCTGTTTTTTTGTCTTTCAATTTTTTTTGGTGGTTTTCCCAGAGAACTGTGCTGTTGCTCCCTTCCCTATTCCAGTCTGCTTGTCCACCAATCAGCATACTTAGGATTTTAATTCAATTCAATTCTATTTTATTTATACAGCGCCGAATCACAACAAGTCACCTCAAAGTGCTTTATATTGTTCAGTAGATCGTACAATAATAGATTCAGAGAAAGCCCAACAATCATATGACGCCCTATGAGCAAGCACTTTGATGACAGTGGGAAGGAATAACTCCCTTTTAACAGGAAGAAACCTCCAGCAGAACCAGGCTCAGGGAGGGGCGGCCATCTGCTGTGACCGGTTGGGGAGAGAGAAGGAAACAGGATAAACACATGCTGTGGAAGAGAGACAGAGATTAATAACAAGTATGATTCAGTGCAGAGAGGTAAATTAACACATAGTGAGTGAGAAACGTGACTGAAGAAGAAGGCTGCAAGGCAACACATTTTAGGTGAAGACCCTTCTCCGCTCACTATGTGAACAAAACTGTGTACACAGAGAGACACATTTGTGGGACCATAAATTAAGTGAGAGAAGTCGTAATGTAGAAGAAAATGGATGTTTTTACACCGAGTCCATTTGCATTCTTTCAAATGACCAGCAGGAGTCGACTCTCATGGCTGCACAAAGAAATCTGGCTGTAAAAAGGACTAGGAGAAGATGGCCGTTGGTTCGCTTGATCTGTGAGCTCAGTAAACACGTGCTTTATATTTTTAATAATAGTCATTAGTTTCAAGTCTTATTGGATACAACACGATATTAATCAACATGATCTAACCTTTTGTCCAACACACTGGTACCCAATGAGCATGCAGCATCACTCACGGTCAGATCCATTCATTGCCTTAGTTTTGCAATCAGCAAAAAAATTCCACTCAAGGCTTCAAAATGGCATCAATGGGTGATGGTCACTGTGGCTACATTCTTCTGTTATATCAAGGGTGTGTTCTAGCTTAGCAGCTGAACCTGATATTGCACCCTGCTAACTGTTTAGAAGGTTGTGGCTGTACTGGGCAACTCATTGGTGGAAATATAGATTACTCAGTATGTAATGCAATGAAAATAAAGACCTTTCCTTAAAAAAGAATAACAGTCATGAAACACCATGGCTGTCATTCAGGACAGTTTAAATCTTAATTGCGTCGGACATGATTGCATAGACTCTTGTTAAACCCCAATTCCAAAAAAGTTGAGGTGCTGTTTAAACTGTAAACACAAGTCAAATGAAATGCTTTGTTAATCTGATAAATGCAACTTATTAACAACAGAACATGGAAATCACGCTTAAATGGACATTTTTCAAATTTTGATCCATCCCAACTTTTTTGAGATGCCTTACTGTCATCAAATTCAAATCTTTTTATCATTATAATGTAAAATGTCTCAGTGTAAGGATCTGATAGGTTCTCTATGTTCTACTCTGAATAACATATGGGTTTATGAGATTTGCAAAAGATTTGCAATTTGCCTTGTTTTTACAAATGAAATTGACCTTATTGAATATGTATGTGTAGGGCAGAAAGGAAGGAGAGGGAATTTAAATGAATTGTACAATGTGGTTTTTGGCTGCTCACTGTGCCATTTTTCAACAGCAAAGAAAGAGATGTCTTAATTGCCATTGACTTGTCTGCAGCAACTGTAGAGAATACGCTGGTCAGAAGAACGTGTGGTTGAAGGGAGAGAATTGTCTGAAAATATCGATTACCCCTCTGCTTCAGGACCACAGATGGCTGCATATTTTTTTCTCTGGGCTGTTAATGTTGTTGTGAAAAAATGACAGCCAGAAAGGGGATAGAGGCAAAAGTCAAAAGCAGGTTTAAATTCTGCTTATTTTAACACTATTTTAAGTGAACACCAATAAACAGAATGTTGTTTTTTGTTCCCTATAAACTAACAGTAATTCTGTACGAGATGCAGGGAACTATAAATCAGTCCTATGGTGAGGTGTACAAATTCAGACCACGTCTGACATAAATTGAGTGCTTTAGTCCAGTTTACAACCAATGGCTGTCTCCATCACACGTCCTTCCATTAATACATTAGTACAGTGTGTTAGTTGACACGTTGCCAACAAATGATGCTTTTACTTAAGAATTTTCACTATAAAGGTTTTAGTAATGTGATTTAGCTCCTTTCATTTTAAGTCATACCTGGAGAGTTCGTTTTTTCATTTCATCCACAAGATAAATTAGGTTGACAGCATTCTCATCCCTGGGTGTTTACGGAGCATTAGCTGCCAAAACATCCCATTTGTCTAATTCCTTAGACCAAAAATTGTGGCATTGTTGGTCCCTCAGCAGAACCACTGCAGTATAATTATCATTTCTTTCAGGTTAGTTGTAGCTGTTATAAATCTGACACAGTCAGCTGCAGTAGTGCACCATGTAGACTGCAAAGCAGCTAACTCGCCAGGGCAGATTGTCAGGAGAAAATATGATGAATCTCACATTTTTAAAGTAGGGTTATTATAGTACATCAAGCATTTAGTCCTGTCCTGTTGCTTGTCCTTCACAGGAGAAGATAAGGGCAAGATAACAATTACAATTACAATATTTCTGTCCTGGTCACTAGTCCCTAATCAAAGTGTGTCATTTGTCATAAGATACTGAGACAAATTGGATGATTGAATAGAAAATAAATAGAGTGAAGAAAATATTTGATCCCCTGTTGACAAAAATTAACAGTCTATAATATTTATGGTAGTTTCCAGAAAAAACATATTAAATTATGAACAAAATCATTTGTATATGATTGTGAAATAAATATTTAATCTCAAATTCTGGCTTCTGCAGATTTACTGTGTGCCCACGTTGCAGACAAATTGCAACCAACCAACCAACCAATCAGTCAGGAGTATCTTTATCAATTAGGCCAGTCTCCAGACGTCCAGGAAGAAGCTAAAACCTTGAGTTGCAAAGCAGCAGCCAGGAAACCTAAAGGATTTAGAGAGTTTCTCTAAAGAGATGTGGGCCAAAATCCCTCCTCAGATATATGAAACCCTAGTAAAAAACTACAATTATTGTCTTACCGCTGTGGTTGCCAACAAGGTTTCTACAAGTATTAAGTAAATTTTCCTTTGGGATCAAATATTTATTTCATTTAAATGTTAAACGGGCTGATTCTTATATGGTGCTTTTCTACTCCACCAGAGTATTCAAAGCCATAGCGCAAAGATCAACCAGGAGGTAGAGCAGCAGAAGAGCATACCACTTTTTACCTTGCAACCAGAGGTTTTTGAAGATAAAAACACTTTTGCTTTATGAGCAAAGAAAGCCACCTACTGCTGATATGCATGGGACTGATAACTGATAAAAACCATTCAATGAGCAGATCACATTTGATATCTGTTCGAAATCCCTATATAGCTTCATATAGTTTTACCAAAACTGCACTGATTGTAAAGCAAGGATGCTTGACTAGTTTGATTTATTGTTTCATTGTTTCTCCTCAAAGCAGTTTTCAAGAGAGACTGGAGAACTTGCCACAGCTCATATGTGGATTTAGGGTTTCTGACTGTCTGCTGTCTCTTTATGTAATCCCAGACTGACTCTGTGAAGCTGAGACGGGGACTCTGTGGGGACTGCACCATCTGTTGCAGGGCTCCTTGTTTTTCCAGTGGCTGAAAATAATTTTTCATGACTCTTTCTGCATGTTTGGGCTTGTTTTTTCCTATAAAACAAATTTGGGACAAATGAAACACCTCGGCATGATGGGTAAAAATCTTGACAGCTGAAGCACCTCAACTTTTTCCACATCATTGTTCCATTTTTGTCATTTTGCTCTCAAATAAGAAGACCTTTTATAACTTCCAAAAATATAACATTGTAGAGTATTTCTATTCCAACTTCAAGAACTTGCCCATTCCTTGCCTAAAAGGACCAGCCTGCACCATTATTGCAGCATCATCACAGCACTCAGTGCCTCCTGTCGACACCTGTTACATAACTTGGTTAACAACAACAACAACCCTCGTTGCCTCTCAGGTCATGTTTGGAAGCTTTTACCCAAATGTAACCTTGAGTGTTTCATGACTTGCACTAGACCAGTGGCTGTGTGCTTGCCTCACTGGGGCCTTCTAATTATAGCAAATCAGACGAAAATGTTGTGACACAGGTCTTAGGACACTCTGAACTGAGTTGTGTTACGTACCTGGTAGCCATCCCCTGGATTATTTAGGCAGAGGGTTTCTGACTGCTGCTGGACCCCTCAAGTCTAATACAAATCCTTTCGCTGTGGGGAACAACACTGCAGGCCACACTCACACAGGCAAAAATTCATGAATCATTTTGTTTACATCAAAACACTGGGTCCATGCAGGGTTTTGTGGAGGGATTACAGTGTGTTTACTCGGAAACACCACAGAGGGCTTAAACAGAGAATGAAAGAAAGTTTTCTTCAAAACAGCAAAATGCACAGAGTGGTTCAACTGCTGCAACACATTAACCTAAAAAATAAATAAATAGAAAAACTGTAGCTGCCAAACATAATTGGCTTCCTTTAATTTCAGACACAGCTGTGAGGAAAATAGTGTTCACAGTTCAGACTAAAACTAAAACGAAGAAGCTCCTCAGTTCCGTGTATATGTACAGGTTCTTCAGTGTACTTCTAAAATGATACAAAGGACCCCATCCTTCTACATGATACTTAAATTGACCTTGTTGCTAACAAGTGGTACAGTGGTTAGCACCGTCACCTCACACAAATAGCTTCTTCTACCATTATCTCTTGGGTTTAGAGATATATGTGAGACTACTGTACTTGGAAAAACTACCATTTTTTAAAAGTTTCTTGATGTTTAATGGATAGTATAGCTGAATGTCGAACATGCTCATAGTCCCAGATAGATCAGAGAAATCAGTGTGAGCGGAATAAAAATCTTTAATCCTTTGGATGAGGAAAATATGGACATTAAGGCTGAAGCATAGTTGGTGCTGTCAGGCAGTGCGCTTCCTTGTTTTCCCAGTCTGATCATTAATCAAAATTCCTCACTGTTCTCACAGAGCGACTTCATGAAGAAATAACTTGAGGCATTTCCACAATCACTTTGAGGATTTATACTTTTCCTTCCATTACTTTTCTTTTTATTTATTTTCATTTTGTATTACAGTTATTTTCACTTTGGTATTCTGCACACTGGCTTTGTAAAGCACTTTTATTGCTTGCTTATATGAAATGCCAACACCACCATGCATGAATCATCAATATAAAACAGAATAGTGAGGATGTTTTACTTCCTGCCTTTATGACCTCACCTGTGTTTGTGTATGGTGAGACCGTTAGAGGGGTTAAGCCATATACAGGGTGGGGGAGATTACCCTTTGGTGAGCAGGAGGTCACACAAACGCACCCCCA
>NW_005187618.1:670543-680054 GCF_000239375.1 Pundamilia nyererei | reverse complement strand
ACCTCTGGTGCAAATTACTGACCTCTGTCATCATTTTAAGTGGGGGAACTTGCACAATCGGTGGCTGACTAAATACTTTTTTGCCCCACTGTATGTCACTTTTGGACATGCAATTTTGGTCCACTGATGGGGTTGTTTTGTGATGCCAGGCAACGTCTTTTTTTAACGTCTACTGAACGTCTATTGTCGATGTCCGTAGGACCTCCATGTACGGGCTACTTATAGTTGGACTTGGTCATTTTTTATGCTGTTTCTATAGGCCCTGTTTTTCAGTGTTTCCAGGGTGAAACAGTTCTTAGTAAGTTTTGTTGGTTTTGAACTTGTAGCTTTATAAGGTGTGCATTCACAATACACTGATAAAAATGAGTGGTTATAACTTGAGCTCCTTCTTGAGAGTCTGCAAAATAATCTCTGCTCTTGTGGAGTATTTGGTGGAATGCTATGTCCAGAAAAGTGCATGAGTTCTGGAGCTGTATCATTTCTTTTTGAAACGTCTGTGAAAAATCAGAACAGAGCATCTGGAATAAACAGCAGGAAACATCTTTTAGGATTTGTGCAAGATTCAATTTAAAAAATCGATTTACAAACAATTTTTTAAAATTCTGAATTTGCAGGAAAGAAAATACCTTGACTGACTACCCACAAGTGATACGTGGCTTCATAAGGAGTCTGTGTACGTATAATGAGAAATGGTTGAGAACTAATAGAAGTTGGTGGTTATGGGAGCACCTGCTGAGCTTCACTTGGAATAAACCTATTCATCAGCACAACCTACATCAGTATCACTGAGAGAGGTCGAATATATTGGTCCAACACTCTCATTTCAAATCATTTCACCTGTCCTCTCGCATTTATCACTGTAATACCTGCCAACTTATCCACTGCAGGAAAATAAACCTCACTTCAGATAGCTCATACCGACACAAGCAATTGCAATCAGAGCATAAATCACAGCAGGAGTTCAATTTGTTCTCAGGACAGGAAGCAACTTCATTCTTCACTGCTGACAGTCTGATGTGAATTAGCAGCAGCCACGCCACCTCATTGCTTTGATAACCAACTTGACACCTCAGATGATTACTAGATGGATTCATTTAGATTTCTTTTATTTAATGCTTTCACACTGAAAGCTGATTGACTAAAGCTCGCTTGGCAGCAAGCCAAAGGCTGGTTTGCAGAGATCGGTAGACAATACTGGGAGCAAACCCTGAGGCTGCCGAGAGAACACTGTCAACGCTGTCAAAGTAGGCCATGCAGTCAATTCTCAAGTTCCCACTAAAAACGCAGTATCAACCACAAACAAAACCCTGTGAGATCAAAGAGAACAAGCTTGTCGGCTTAATGGGCCATCCAGTATAAAAGCTGAAGTCTGTTGAAAATACCATGAAAGCTTCGGTTATGTTTTAATGTCTTTTTGGGGGGGAAAGGGGTGTTTCAAGGAAACATTGGACTGTTAGGCGGTACAATGTGCAAGTCCAGCATCTTCCTTTAAGCCTGAGGACTCTTCACTCTGCTGATTCTATTTTTGACAGCTCCTAATATTATATCTCATTCAAATTCCCCTGAGCTTACAAAGCTTTTGTTCCTCTTTCCAAGAATTTCAAGACAATTTTTCCCAAAAGCTGGACTTTAACTTGCATATGAGGGCTGCAGTGAAAGTGTTGCCTTTTTTGTTGTTGTAGTCGTTTTTACTCACTAAATGACTAATCCATAAAAGAAACTTCCATAAGAACTCAACTGAAGCGCAGAGAGGTAATAATGCACCACTGCTGCAAAGCAAGAAGAACTACAGGTCTCATTATCATCTTGCAAAGCTCTCCTTTCACTCTCACTGCTATCCTTCTGTCACAAATCACCCCTGACACTCTCCACCCACTCCACCCTGCCTTCACTCTCTTCATCACCTCTCATGTACGTTGTATGTTGTACTTCAGGTATTACAATTTAGCTACCTTGCATTTCCACTGTTAAACCAGCCCTGCTCTCATTCACATACATATTTGGTCTTGCTTTTAGTCAGGGCTGGATCAGGTGACCCTGAAGCCTCCCTTAGTTATGCTGCAATAGGTCTAGGCTGCTGAGGATATCCCATGATGCACTGAGTATTTCTTCTTCACTCACCTATTTTAACTCTGTATGTTTATACACCACTCTGGATTTAATCATTAACTAATTTTATTTTTTGGCTCTACTCCACAATGTGTCTTTTGTCCCCTCCCTGAGCCTGGTTCTGTCGGAGGTTTCTTCCTGTTAAAAGGGAGTTGTTCCTTCCCACTGTCCCTGCTCATAGGTGGTCTTCTTACTCTCGGGGTTTGAATAGGGATGGGTATCGTTTAGGTTTTATCCGATACCGGTGCCAAACCGGTACTTTTGAAACGGTGCCGGTGCTTAAACGGTGCTTAAACCGGTGCTTAAAGAATGGAGAACACAAAATTGGTCCAAAAACCTCTCATGTTCAGCTGTTTTTTTGTAAAAAGATAACAATGTTAGCCTTTTCTGCAGCTATGGGGCATATATGGTATCACTCTTGGCTGGAAGCAGTGCTTAAACAATGGAAAAAACACAAACTTTGTCCAAAAACCTCTCATGTTTAACTGTTTTCCACTTTTTCTTTGGTCATTTTAGCCTTTTTGGCCAGGGTGAAGGGAGCATCTGCCATCAAACAAGAAGACAGCCGCATGTAGCTATGATGATGTTTGCTAGTTCACCTTACATGCATTAATTTAATAATATGGTTAGCCTACTCAACGTAAGCTACACACGTACAACATTAAGCTACTCACGCAGAGAAGAGCGGCTGCTGCTGCCATCATAATCTGTCATCATTTCTGCTACACTGGCAGGGCTAGGGGCCAGGACTCTATTCTTCGTGTTTTTGGGGGATGTTGCTAACTCCGGGTCCGATAACAGACACCACACCCGCAGTAGATGCGCTCGGTGTGAGGTCTCGCAGCAAGCTATCAAATACGATGCATTTTTTGGCTTTTAAAAAAAACGCTATGCGTTGCCAGGTGTTTCATCGGATTTGAGGTGTTACTTCCTTTGACAGTATCACAGTATCAGCTTAAAGCGCTTGTTGCAGGCTGCTGAGTTTGCATATTTTGCTGTGAAGTACAGCCAGACTTTTGACCGCTTCGCCTTGGGCATTTTTAATCTGTAGCTCTGCTCTAACAGAACGTACGTACCTGGACCCACCTCCTCGGAATTGTAAAATGATTGGCTCAGGAAAAAAAAGCACTGAAATAAAGCAGCTTTTCGGTCTGGTTACTACCGTATATGTCAGAACTGCTGCCATGATGGCACTGGATACCGGTACCCATCCCTAGGTTTGAATTGAATTGTATTGCTTTTACTAACTTCCTTTACTTTTTTCTCCAAATAATGCCTCCACCTCTCCAGGTTCTCTTTCCTCTATTCACTACTCTCACTACAGATTACAATGTCATCTGCAAACATTATAGGCCTGACTTCATCAGTCAGTCGGTCGATCACTATTGCAAACAAGATGGGGTTAAGAGCCGATACCTGATGTAATCCAATCCCACCTTGAATCTGTTGCTCCTACTGCACACCTCGCCACGGTCTTGGTGTCTTCATACTTATCCTGGACCACATTCACATACTTCTCTGCCACTCCTGATCAACTCATAGATTACCAAAGTTCCTCTCCTGGGACTCTATCACATGGTTTCTCTCCAAGTTTCTCTCTCTCATGGTTTTCAGTTGTTGAATCTAAATTGCCCATGGGTGTGAATCATTGTCTGGCTCTTTGTGTTAGCCCTACTGGTGGCCTGTCCAGCGTGTACCCTGTCTCTCGCCCTATGGTAGCTGGAATAGGCCCCAACCCCCTCCTGTGATCCTGCTAAATAAAAGAGACTGGATTGACTGGAAGTCCCTGTCAAGACTCCATAATTGCTATTGACTATAATCATGATTGTAATTTTCTCTCTTTATGCTAATGATTCTCAGCATCCTCTGTATTGGTACACTGCAGCAGTGTCACAGCAGCCGCAGAGCACAAAACTTTCATGGCACACAACAAACAAATTGTACCAAACCACCAAAGGCGAGATGCAATGTTGAAAATTGGGCTTGTTGTTTGGAATTTGTGCCTCACAGAGCCAGAAGCACATGTGTGTGTGTATGTTGGGAGGGTTGAAAACCTTGCCTGGGATTATGAGCTGAGTCACAGCGAAACTGTGAGGGAATTCAATCTATTTGCAAGTGGAATATGCATTTTGCGCTCTTTTAATTTGACGCGCATCATGGGCTAAACGCCTCCCTGTCAGGAAGATTCTGGGCTGTTCGGAACTCGTTTAATCATCTTTCAAGAGCCAAAAGGACTGTTTCACCTACCTCTCTCTCTGCCTCTCTCTCCCTCTCTCTGCTTTAAGGACGGGCTAACAACTGATCTCGCAGGACTCTTTCTATTAATAACCACTCCTTCACTCCTCTGTTTCCCAGTGAGACAGCCTCATAATTAAACTGTGTAAACGCTGCTGCATTAGTGTTTTTTGCTTACCAGGGAAGCTTTGGGCCACTTTTCACTGTGCCAACATGTTTGGAAGCGTTTTTAATCTTCTTCTTGTTTGTGCTGTTATCGCATGGCATGGAGAGACAGACTCCTGAGGAGCTTACAATTGTCTTTTACTCTTTAATTTAATAACAAAGACTGATAATGAAGCAAAGTCGCTCTACTGTTGATTATGTTTTCCAGTGATCACACTTCAGGTTGAGTGGAACAGCACTTTTCAGTCTCATTTCTCTACTGTAGATTAGTTTCTGCCAGCACTAGAAATGGCTAATATTTCCATGCCATTAACTCCAAAGCCTGTGAAAATGACAGGAGATGACAGATGGGGGCCATGTGGACATCAGTCTTCCAGATGCAGACAAGAGCATCTATAAACTCTCTGACGCACCTGCTGCAGGTATTAGCAGACCTCGACATTCGGCTAATGATGCATGGGAGGTAATTACAAAGGGATCACGGAAATTAGTTTCTTTCTTTATCAGACAAACACGTGGGCCAGGGCCAGGGCTGCACAGAAACTGCTAGTGTATGAGACACCAGGAATTCATGAGTGAAAGGCAATTCTATGTGACTCCACTGACTGCATAAAAATCTGTTCATGGACTACCAAAGATAAAAACCTTGGTGGTAGTTACTGCTACCATACGTGTCTCCAAGAATGCATATTCTCACTCATGATAGCAGCTGGTAGAGATCCTTCCTTTGTGCCTCTTTGGAGTGATAGAAACAACTAGTACTCACACTGAACTACAGTGATTTACTAATCCTCTCCCTCAAAAAATCAATACTTGTAGAGGTCAAACTGAGCTGCATGGAAAATGCAGATTACCTCGTCAATAGCTGACACACTCTCCTACACACTCACATGCTACAGTTTAGTGATGAGCCTGTGTCAGTGAAAGGAGGAGTAACTGCTCAGGATTTATAAAATGTTGATTTCACGCTTTCTTAGGTTGTTTTGGGAGAAATTTGTTTTAAAAAGTGAGAAAAGCTGAATTTCAAATGCGATGCATATGGTCAGCAACAATATCTCTGGTAACTTTACATGATGCTCAGCTGGCCCAATGTGTGTCAAAGAAATATCCGCCACACCATCACATCACCACCAGTCTAAACTGTAGATACAAGGCAGGATAGATCCATGCTTTTATGTTGTTCATGCCAAATTCTGGTCCTACCATCTGGACATCACAGACAGTGTCTGCATGCCTGAGCTGCTGCCATACGATTGACTGATTAGATATATCTGTGTTAACATGCAACTGAACAGGTATATTTAGTTCACACCATGAAAATCACAAAAGACATGCAAGCGTTGGAAAACGAGGACATCCCGGGATGAGACAGCAATGGCAGCACCCCTGAGGGCACATGATATCGTCTGAGCCAGTCGCAGTTATTAGGCCCTGTGGTCTTCTCTAGACATCTAAAGCTTCAGACATATTCAGCAGTCTGATTGGAGTGCTGAATGTGTGAATACAGCAGACACAACACTAAGCTCATGAATGAGACAGGGACTTACATGCAGTGGAGAGAATGGAAGAGGAGCAGTGTAGTGCAATGTTGCATTAAAGTAAAATCATATTAAGATATGATTTAGCCTTGTTTGTGTTCCTATCTTGGTAAAATCTTTTCCAAACTGTCAACATGAAAACATAGGCAACACTAAGACACCCACCAGTCTGTTTCATGGACTCCCTGATAACTCCTTGATAACTTAGATCATAAAATCAGAAAATATAATAAACTATCTGCTCTGAATCCAGTAAAATAGTAACAAAAACTAAAGCATCACAAAACAGTCTTTCCACCATGGGATAAACTGGGATTTGGCACATTGAAAAACCCTAAGACCCAACGGAGAAAAATAAATAGTATGAAAATATCCATCCATCAATTTTTTTCTGCTTAACTGGGGCCAGGCTGCAAGGGCAGCAGACTAACTGACTAGCCCAAACCTCCCTCTCCCCATCCACCTCCTCCAGCTTATCTGGCGAAACACTGAGGTGTTCTCAGGTCAGCTGAAAGTCATAATCTCTCCTGCATGTTCTGGTCCCATGTTCTCCTGATAGATTGCACGGAACACCTCACCCAGGCGTCCAGGAAACATCCTAGTCAGATCCTAACTGACTCTTTTCTTCTGTGGGCTCACAACCTACAAGAGGCGCTGTAGAGGCCAGGTGCATGACATGACCGTGACATAAGCAGCTACAGCTGTGGTGGGCAGCATGTTTGACAGAAATAGAGAAAATCTTTGTGTTGGGTGGAAGTCAAGGGCAGAGGCCCTGGCGGTGGAGTTCAAGTTGGGACACTGTGTGAAAATAACTTTGATAAACCGATTTATACCGTGAGCTCCAGTGGACTGTACTTTTTTTGTGTACAAGCTAGATGTTCAACTAATTTTACATTGTAGATCTTAAGTTCACTGCTCTTTGTCAAATTTAGCCAACTACAATTTACAGTATGTTATCTCATGGATCGGTTATCAGGACAGGCAAGTCAATCAGTGCTTGACTAGTCAAATCAATAAAATAAACTTAATTAGCGTGAAACCAACATGAAAGCGATCTCTGTCTCAGAACAATGTTCTGTACTATAAATTATGTTTTATTGTCTGTGCACACTGTGATTTACGGTCCTCTTGAGACCAAATTTGGCATTATCTACACAAGCTAGCATGAATAGCAACTACTGCATGTATCGGAAGCAGATTTTTTTGTTGTAGTTTGAGTACACACGTTATGAATACTCCTGTATTGGTAGATGCTTTTCCTCTTTGTTGTATATTTTAAATCTTTAGTGTCAGATCAAATAAACAGTGAAATATTCAGAACATCATGAAAGACACTTCTCACCTCAGCCATTTCCTGGTAAAACTGCTGCCCTCGGGCAGGTATAGGACAATCAAAGCAAGAACAAACAGATTTAAACACAGCTTCTACCCAACAGCAATATTGTATTTGAACATCAGCATTACCAACCATGCTGTGGAATAACTTGCAACTAATTGAGGCATACAGTATGTATTGGAATGAATGTAAATGTTCTGTTTTTTTATTGTTTTATTTTAAGGTTTTCAGCACCGATCGAAGAAAATTTTTTTAATTTCATTGTTCAAGCGACAATTACAATAAAGATATTCAATTCAATTCGAAAAGAACACAAAAGTAGGAAAAAAAAAACCAAAACACTATTATATATTAAACACTTGTTCAGCCAGAGAGCACTTCCGAAAAAGACATTCAGCACGGGAAAGAAAGGCAGTACAGAGTCATAAATGGTATGTTTTAGTCTGGTCTCTTCTCAGCACAGTAAACAGCTGCTCATTAAGATGTTCTAGGGCCGTGGTAGGGGGATGGGTGGTGGGAATAACTGGTTTATTGGCTCTGTTTGCCCCCTACACCACTATACTAGCTCAATGGACTGTTTTACCATCATGGTTTCTTTTCAACCTTAAGCTTTAATAAATGTAACCAAATCTAGCCTAACACACACATGCATTATATTTAATTATGTACTGTAGTATTACACTGTATATTAGCTGAGCTCCTAAACCCTTCTCCTCTTCTTTACAAGCCAAGTGAGTCATTTGCTGTATAAAGCATAAAGCATAGCATAAAATGTTGAAAGGCAAACTCATTTTGTAATGTCTCCGAGATAATAGAAACCTATTAGTGAGGACATGAAGTGCACAAAGAGCATAGCAGGGAACAGAACAACACAAGCAGCCAATAGTGAGCTACTCGAACTTTAAGAGTGTCCCCAATGCAGTTGAATTCTGCTCTTGTTCGATCATGTTATGTACTGAGAGGAGAATCACAATGTAGTGGAGTGAAAATGCAAAATGTGAGCTTGATACAGCTTTCACGGAAAAAGTCATACATGCTGCAGCTGCTGGATTAGTGTGGTGGCATTTTGAAAATGACTCTGCAGTGCTGACAAATAGCATTTGACAGGCATTGTTCCTGGATGTGGGGAATGAGATTATTCAGCTTGAAGTGGCTGAAATACACATTGCCTTAGATTTATGAAACTGTGCAAAAGGTAGTCTGCTGTGGCATGTTTAGCTCATGCTGCTGAAATATACGATTTTACATCGTTTTCCAGGACTTCCCTCTGATTGGAAAGATCGAATCCTTGAAGCCAGATTTTCCTGTATAGGTGAAAGCTCCAAACTTCATTTTGTATCTAAAGATTAAATAAAAAATTACATAACAATGGATCTCGTGTTCATTTCTCTCCTACTCATAAACCTACAGAGAATTATTTCAAAACTGAATCATAATAAGATTAACCTCAGTTCCATAATACAAGCTATTTTAGGGTATAATGATCTGATAAACCCTGCAATTTACCACACAGCAGACAGACAGAAATAACAGCTAGGTAATAGTGAGGCGTTTAACAAGTATTCAAATATTTCCATCCGTAGATAGTGGAGACCAAGACCACAGCAGATGTCACCAATGTCAGCTAAGAGGAAACTGAAATTACAATTCTCATGAGCTGACAAAATTGGACAGAGGAAGACTGGAAAAATGTTGTCTGGTTTGACAACTCTCAATTTCTGCTGTGATATCAAAATGTCAGGGCCAGAATTTAAAAAAGGACTGATCCATCCCGCCAACACCACCAGCACCAGTTTAGGCTGCTGGTGGTGACACAATGGTGTGGGGGGTATTTTCCTTGCACAGGTTGGGCCCCTAGTATCAACTGAGCATTGTTGTTGACTGTGTCCATCTCTTTATGACCACATTGGATCGGCCTTCTGATGCTGCTTCCAGCAGAATATCACAAAGCTGTAACATGTCACAGAGCTCGGATCATCTTAAACTATCTCTTTTCTCTGTACTCAATATAATAATACCTTTAATCAGATTTCAGTGTAATATTACCTTGGGGATGTGTGGACTGGAAGCACTAAGTATTTACATGATGTTATTAGGGCTGGGCGATATGGCCTAAAATTCATATCTC
>NW_005187618.1:647781-668921 GCF_000239375.1 Pundamilia nyererei | reverse complement strand
GTTAACGTCATTTTAACGAGAGTAATGCTGCAGCACTAAAATAGTAATCTCTAAATGTTTTCTTTTTACCGACCAGCTCCTCTTTGATAGCTACCGTGTCCATCTTGTCGTTAACTGCAGGTGAAGCGATGGGGGAGGGGGAGTTGTGTTCAGTGAAGGAGAGAGGCAAGGCAGAGTAACGCAGCGTAGAGACAAAAGTGGACGAAAGAGAGGCAAACTTGTGGTTCCACAAGTATAATTATAACGTAACATAGACTATATCGATATAAACGATATTGTCACATCTCTTATTTCGTATAAAAATATATTGATATATTTAAAAACTCAATATATCACCCAGTCCTAGATGCTATCATGTATATAATCCGTATATATTATCCTCATGTTAATTAATGTTATGATTAATTAATTTTTAAACAAAGGCCATGTTCTGATAACACAAAAGAACTTAAGCAAGGCAGAAATGTACACCTGTTTCAGACTATATTAAGTAATAACTGACCACAACTATGAGGTCATTATGTAGCAGTCTGATGTCCATAACAGGTCCTGTCATTAAGGTATGGCACAATGGAAGCTATGCATTGCCACATCTCAAATAACAGACTAACAGACTGCTGCTTAGATTTAATTTGTTAAAAGAGAATATATTATATAAGACTTAACTACATTCTAAAAAAAGAGAGAAACTGGTGTGGAGGTGGGTTGCAAAGCGACTTGCAGATGAGCGCCAACTGTGGACAGGCTGATGCAGCTTATATAACACATCAATATGAGATTTGGCAGTTGGATGTGAAGAAAGCTATTAGGTAAGCATTCAGCTGATCTGTCAGAACTCTATCTGAGCTTGACTTTAAGGTCTCTCTGAAGTAGGGCTGTGCGA
This sequence comes from Pundamilia nyererei, assembly GCF_000239375.1. Lineage (NCBI taxonomy): Eukaryota > Metazoa > Chordata > Actinopteri > Cichliformes > Cichlidae > Pundamilia > Pundamilia nyererei. Next base: position 668,038 of record NW_005187618.1, on the reverse strand, counting down.
TATGACCAAAATCTCATATCCCAATATAAGACATCTATCGTCCCGATAACGATATAAATCACAAAAATTTAACATTTTCTGTAAATTCTGTGAATCTCAGGCAGCTCGACTTGGCTGAAGTGTTTCCAGCTGGGCGTCGCGTACCTGGAGTCGAGTGTTTTAACAGATGCATGAAACGATACATTTTTAGACATAAGTTGTAACGGCCGCCGTTTTCTTTGTGAGTATTTATTACACGGCGTGCTGCGGGGAAAAGCCTGTTCTAATGTTTGAGTCTAAGGTTCATTTTTAGCACCTGATGGGCCTTTTTTTGCTTCTCATCCGTGTGATGCCATAAAACAGTGCCTTAGATCACCCCTAAAACATGCCACACTCAAGCAAGTACTAATAAACTGCTGTTGACTCAGTAAGTGAAAGACACGTTGAACAATCAGACATTTAACGAGCTGTGTTATATTTCTTCAAGAGCAGTTACTCAACACTGCTAGGGAAAATACATTAAAACGTAATAGGCATCTAGTTTAAAAGAGGTTCTCTTGCACTGCTTGCAAGAGGGCAGCTTGTCAAGAAGGGCTGTAGTACACGCCCAAATCAGAAAACATGCAACGAGACAGATGCATAAATTAACATGCGCCACACTCATATCTTTGAACTGAGAACCAAAGGCCACTCTGATCCACTCTGCAGGGGAGCTCTTGCTTTGATGTATTTGAAAAGGAGGTTTAAAGATCAATTACATGTCTACTGTCACCCCAAAGACTGATTTAACTTTGGAGTTTAAAAATTCAAAGTAACACTGACTCGATCACAGATCATCATATTTGAGTGAGTTAGGTGACCAGTCTGTCAAAAAGATTTCATCTGAAGGGGGGATACAGAAAAAGTTCTCCATTTGATAAAAAAGTCCCTACTATGGTCCAGGAAGTTTTAACTATGAATTCTTTTTCAGTTAGTTATTTCATTATTTATTCCTACCCTGAAAGCCCTTTACATGTGTGTCTCCTATTGCCTCTGATCTCTCTTGTTTTTGCAGAGTCGAACTTGAAGTCTGCACACTCTTCCCACTATACCTTATACAGTTGCGGAGGAAAACCATGACATTTGCCTGAAAGCTCACCCCACACTTCCTGACACTGGTGGTGTTGCCAGTACATCTAGAACAATATGCCTTAGGACCTACTTTCACCTCAAAATCCACCTGTAGGGCTTGAGGCCAAGGGAGGAAATCATTTTTGCCTGTCTCCCTTGGAGATTCCTTGAGTGGGGGGAATCTCCAAGGGGTGATGAAGTCAGACCCTTAAGGCCAAAAATGTGAAATGGCAATAACAATAACATATTATCTGTTGCAAAAAGCTTAAAAAAATTGGTGTGCATCCCCCGTCAAAAGGAGTTTTCAACTACAGATACACAACTGGCCCAGCGCTTCACCTGAAGCATAGACGTAAAATCTTCTGGCTTCCTTCTTTCTTTGGCAAATGCACTTTTTCATTATTAATGACCATTATTATGATTTATACATATGTTCATATTTTTAATGAAAGAGGTCATGAGTTTCAGATGCAAGTTAGAAGATTTGAAGCTCTACAGTCTGATATACAGCAACTGTAAATCTTCAAATGCAGCACTGCTGGAATCAAATCGACAAAAACAAAAATGCAAACACTTCACCTTTTCAAATGCAAAACTGCCATCTCGATTCAAAAGTTTACTTTGTTGTGGCACTTCCCTTTTTTCTTACTGTCGTCAACATGACCCAAACACGTCACCATGCATTAGACCCTAACTGTGCTAAAATAGAAGCCAAATACACTCCATCTCCAGGAGGCAACAGGCCAAGTGCTGTATTCTGCATTCACCACACAATAACAAAATTAATATTTGATTCGGATTGGTACAGCCACTTTCTGTCTCCTGCAACAGCCTGAAGAACACAATAGTTCTCCTGTTTCCCATAGGCAGTTAGGGCTACTTTAAATAGCACTCCGCAGCAGCAGCACAGCGAGCACTATGCCCTGCAGGAAACAGAGTCTGAGTTAAGAGTTGCAAAAGAAAAGTTGACTCAAAGTCAAGGAAAGCAAGCTTAGGACGAGGCAAAGTTAGGACAAAGTAACACTGTCAGAAAAATGTAAAAAAACCATTTCGTTTTCGTTGTTGAGATTTTACCTCAGCAAACTGATGCACAACAACAGGAAATCAATAACATGCTTAATTGACTCAAGGTCTCAAACTGTTTTCTTTCAGCCTCTCAAAGAATGAAAGTCAGCTGGCCAGTCTTTGATAATATTGCCTGGATGGTAGTGTTCATATGAGTCCCTTCAACTCCTGTTACTGCAGATGTCCTGTAGCAGCAGGCTAGCCATCAGACTCACTGGTCTTGAAACTCAGTTTGACAGTGAGTGAGCGGTGGCATCTGCAGAGAGATAGAGGTCCACTACCTGATGATGCTCAGGCAGGAGGAAACCAACTGGCTGCCTTCCTCAATTTGACCTTGAGTTGACTGATTGGGGCATCGCCAGTTTCAGCGCGTCGGGTTAAAGGACAGGTACAGATGTGTTTACATAGATTTACTATATTTTTTTTTATTTTGTCAGAAACTCCTTAAAACTCACTTGCAAGAACATTAAAGTGGACGTGAGATGGTATTTGGCATACTGCAGACAAATTTTGTGGTTTCTTTAGTCCATCTCTCTATTTTGGTAGTTACTAGCCAGCTCCAAAGCTAGCCACCAAAATATCAAAATAATAGGGCTTTACTGAGATTATTCAATAATCCTATTGATAGAATATCATTAATTAGTGGGCTTCCATGTCAGGAACTATATTAACCATTAGAAACAAAGGGCAATTCAGTTTGTGAACAGTAAGGTTAATGAAGGGAAAATTTGGGGGATTTATTTGGATACAATACTTGGCTTTGATTACCAATCTAACACCAGTCCTAAATTTATTTTGCAGTAGTTAGTTGTATCACTTTGCAATACTTAAATACAAAATGAGAGATTAGAGACTTATTTGTAACTTTAAAATGCTTTGTAGCTTTTCAGTAATGGCTTTTCTTGTTTACTGCAACTGTGCTGTCAAAGTTTGAATTCAGCAATGATCTCTTGGGGTTAAAATGTTAGGTAGTGTGGATGAATACCCCTTAAAGTATGAGCTGTGGAAAATCTCAAAGTTCAGTTTCTCTTTTGGTTATATCTGTATTTCTAGGTTTGCATTCAACTGAGGCTAAATGAAAGAACAAACAACTGGGTGAACTCAGGTGTATGTCAGTGTGGAGCTGCAGGGCTCAGGTGGATAGATTTTCCAAGTGTCTCTGGGGGCAGTGCCTAAACAGCACAAATCTTGTCATTAGCTCCAATAGAGTAGTATCGTATATCAGGGTCATGTGACTCTCACCTCATAATGGGCGACCCGCTGGGACTCGGAAATGAGCTGAGCGCTGCACACTTTGCAGTAGCTGTCTGTGAAAAGCCCTTGGTCCACCTCTGTTGACTTCATCTGGAGAAGGAGAAAATGAGTTTACTGACTGGAGTTCCGTTTTTGGCAGGTGTTTTTAAGAACTGCACACATAATGCTGACTGTTTTTGAAAGAAAAAGCCCATTTCAGACAGGATGAGTCAAAAGAAGTTAGGGAAAATGTTTTTTTATTTAAACGGCAAGTCCGAATCAAACTGGACCTCTCTGACTAACAGTTTTGACAAAATGACATAATATGTCCACTGTACATTCACACAAACACAGAAAGCTGTCTGATTTCCATTGGTACTATCAGGCAGCCTTGTTTTGTGGGTCTACAGGGAGCTGTGACAAACCAACCAAGATGTAATAGAGCAAGTAAACAACAAACTCATATTTTCAACACAGTTAATCAATATTTTATTAACTTAGTGACAGATGCTGAGCAGCTTTTGCAAGCAATGAGTCAGAAAAACTATACAAAATATCCCACTTAAGACATAAAGCTAAAATGTTATTTGTTAATGAATAAATAACAAGAGATCAAAGACGAGCTGTTCCTGGGAATTCATTAAAGTATAAAATTGAACTCCAGGCTGTGTGTTGTTGGAGAAAAAATGTATTCTAGGTGACATGGCTGCAAAAACCTTTTATTTTCATAGCTGAGCCCTCTCTGCTTTCTATTACTAATTCAGCCTAGTTTACAACAGAAGCTCGCATTTCATATTTGGAAGCAGTCAGGCTTAACTCATCCTCATTTACAAAGGCGCAGCTTCATTTGGAGCCACGGGACAGAGGGAACTTAGGAGGAACGTATCTCAAACTTGTTTCAATTTACAAATTTGATAGCTAATAGCTCTGTGCTATTAGCAAAAGTAGGAAAATTGTAACAAGTTTTAAGAAGTCTTAAAAATTGGATGCATTGGATGCAGTTTCCCATCCGGGTGGGGATTTTGCAGTACAGGATTCTCTGTAGTGCAAAATCATAAGTCCTTCAGTCACCTGAGGTAATAACTGGTCTTCCCTCTCCGGCTGGATCCCATTCATGCTGAGAGGATGAAGGTTCTTTGCTAGTTTTCTGGTAATGTCCACTGTTATCTCTTTGTTGGTCTTACACACATTCAGCTCAAGATTGTCAAGCAATACTAAGATGCATTAATAACAAGAAGATGCATCTTGGTATTGGTTTTAGATTCAAAATCTCTACTCAAGGAATCATTGCACAGCATATGATCATCAAAGTTTTAATCCTCCTCAAATCACTTAGTAGGGCCATGGTGAGGATGAGTTTGGTCTTAAAAACTGCACCAGGTGTCCTCTGGTTTGTCAAGCACAAGCAGGAAACACAAATATTCTGACAGAGAGCTGGAGAATGCCAAGGCAAAGGGCTCATTAGAGACTTGTCAATCTCAAGGCAGACAAACCTTAAATTATACCCTACTTTAACATTTGTTTTTTGTTAAGGAGATAACATTCTATAAAAAAAAATTAGTGTCACAGTGAACAGAAAAATGCTCTTAAGCAGCAACAGAGTACGCAAAAAGAGACTGAGCTCACAAATCAGAAGTAAGATCACTGTCTCAAAGTCGTCATTAAATTCAGAGTTTTCAGATGATTCACCCCTGTTGGCCATAATGTTTTAGACCTAGAGGTTTCCTCTGCCTTTTACATCCAGTCTGTGTGGTTTTACAAGCTTCCCATAAGTGTACTCTTTAATATTCACAGAGAGTACCACTTAGCTTGTGGTAATGTATAATTTGCATGGCTTATTTGGGGTCGGATTTTACATTTTCATTGGCAGAAAGATGAAAAAAAATCTTTTTCCTTGTTATTACTAATTGATAGTTCATCATGCCAACAAACCAAGTGGCTAAATTTACATCCACTGGCCAGAGAATATCTACTTAGAACATAAAAAATTATATTGACTGATACAGCAAAAGAAAGAGACACACAGAAATTTGGTGGTCGTCTTTAGGCAAGGTAGGAGGATGGAAATTTATTGACAAAATGATTTTACACTAATTCTGTTTCTAGACCTGAATCTTTGTTTATTGCCCTAATGATTCATGATAAATTTTGTGTGTGGAAAAGAAATTCAGCCTACAGTAGTTTCAGCATCAGAGAAAATGTTTGATTCTTGGAATATGAAGCACCAGCAACAGAACAGAAGAATAAACTTGCATGTTATTCAAGTATGAAATATTTGCACTATCATTCAATTCAGTTTAATTCAGTTTTATCTATACAGCACCAAACAGTCACAACAACAGTCGCCTTAAGGTGCTTTATATTGTAAGGTAGGCCCTACACTACCCTACCCTCTGGCAGCAAAGACATTATGGTCAGACTGAGAAAACAGGGGCAAAACATGTCAGGAGTGTATGTGTCTGCAGATAAACAGCAAGAGAAGAAGAGAAACATAAATAAGTCAGCACTGCCACTCTCTTCCAAAGTCTTGTAATCAGTCGAGAGCACCGTCACTTCTAGTTCAGATTCTAGAGGACAAACAACATAAATAAGCATCTTTGAGAGCTCTATCAGCCTGTGCCAGTTGGAGCCACTCACTATTTTAGCAAGGGTGCACAGATGTGCAAAATGAATAATTAATCTGCCTAAATTCTGTTAAGAAGCAGAGGCATCAGGGGTAACTTCTGCAGCAGCCTGGGAATGAAAGCAACTCTTATCTCTGACTTCATTTTCCATAGTTAGAAGGAGGTCTCAGTTCTATTTCTGCCATTGTAAAGTCTGCATATTCATCTTAGTTTGGACTAAATGGCCAAAACCCTACAATGTGGAGTAAACAGAGAAATAAGTAAATATTTTTCTGTTATCTCTCTCCACAATGCATAATCCCGCGAGACACGAAAAATCATTCAGCTGGATTTATTGTTAGGATGTGAGCTCTGACCCTATATTTTGTCTGCATTTAAGGTCAGCAATGGTGGGAGTTTACTGTAAAAATCTCAACACCGCCTAATAAATAACAGTAAAACAAGGCCTCTTAAAAAGTTATTTGTTGTTAGTGGTTTTGATTTTGGCTAATGCTGTATTGACCTATTTCACTAAGAAGCGAGACCCCTTGTAACACCTTCGTTAGGCTTTTTTCCTCTTTTGTCCTGTTCTCTGAAACTCTGAAACCAACCTTGTGCATCTTCTGTTTGCCATTAGACAAACATTAGATTCATGTACTTTAAATCTGTTTCTCATTGAGTCAGAGGTGTACCCAGACAATTTACATAACTAGAATTTGGCTAATTTGCCAAATTGTTCCCTCAAAACCTCATAATGTCCACAAAGTGGCTAGTGAATCACTTAGGGGTTAGGTTTAGGTAGCATTTTATGTATGATTCTACTTATGCGTAAGAAGGATTCTGAAAAAATACAAAACATTGCTTTTCAAGTCCAGTCTCTTACATGTATCCTTACCCTCAATCGGTCAAATGGTTGCCCCTCCCTGAGCCTTTTTAGTTAGTTTTTCCTTCCCACTGTCGCCAGGTGCTTGCTCATAGGGGGTCATCTGATTGTTGGGGTTTTCTCTGGGGTTTATAGGCACCTTGAGGTGACTATTGTTGTGATTGGGCGCTATATAATTGGATTTAACTGAACTGAATTTCGACCTAACAGATCTTCTGTTATAAGATTGGGTTTGGTTTGGGTCTGTCAGAAAATAGATGGGAGGGATAGCATTAAACTAAACCATAAGTCTACTTCCAACCCTTCAAAGGTCACCAACTCTGTGTTTCATACTTGATATTCTCAGTTATAGCCCAAAGAGTACACCTATGCTAATAGTTCCAGTCAAAAGCTTGTTAAGCCCTGTGTACATATACAACTATGTGTTATATAGCTAATGGTCGGCCATTAGTAGAGAGTTCAAGCTCTACCAACTACATTCACACTCCGATGGATGCATCGGAGAGCAACTTGGGGTTAGTATCTTGGCCAAGGATACTTGACATGCAGACTGGAGGAGCCAGGGATCGAACCGCCAACCTTCCGATCAGTAGGTGACCTGTTCTACCTCCTGAGTTACAGCCACCCCTGTGCTAACGTGGTGCCAAGTAAGCTGAAGAGGTCCTGAGAAATAAAGCCCCTTGTTGTTAGGTCTGAACCTAGTGGTCAGCTCATGTTTCATTCCTGTAAAGATTAACTTAATGAGAAGTGGTGGATGGGCAAAAGTAGAAAAAAAAAATTATTTTTTACCTGAGAAGAGAACTTGTTCCTGAGTGTGTCTATCACACAAAGGCACAAGAGAGAAAGCAGGAAACGTCCTGCTGAGTATTAAGCACAGCGCTCCAAAGAGCAACAGCTTCTCACCAAATTAACATGTGCCTCTCCTTGGTGTTCAATTCATTAAGCTAATGGATTTTACTGTCAGATACATTGCTATAATTGCAAGAGGTTGACTCTCTTCTAAATGAGCAAAATATTAATTTTTACCCCGTGTAATTGGATAAGGGGAGGCATCGCACTTGTAAACCAACAGGGGGTCCTTTACACAATTCAATCATCAATATCTGATCAGAGCAGCTGTTGTTAACAACATTACAGGCAAGCTCTCTCAGCACAGCTCCGTGAGCTCATTACGGAAGTTATGTTGCCACTCTGTCCCTTGTTTCTCCTTCACCAGAGAAGTCAGAAGAAACAAACCAGCACATTTCACACCAATGATCAAATTAGCAGAAAGCCAGCTTTCCTGCTTACCGACCGTCTTTGACTACGACAAAGTGTTAGCACATCAACGGAGGCAAGCTCCGTAGAGCTGGAAAAGTGAGGCTGGGGATAGAAAAAAAGAAAAAAGCTGACGAAACAGAGGGAGAGAAAGAGTTCAGAGATGAAAAGAAGGTTACAGTGGCGAGTGCCCAGCAGATGCTGCTGCTAAAAAGGTCAGTTGTAATTCGTTAGGGAGTGTGTTAAGCTGGGAAGCTGGATGAATGCCCATGCAGATGAGCTGGACTCGTGCTGGCCTTAGTGGCAGATGACCCTTTGGCTAAGAATAGTTCAGATAACAAATAATGATAACCAGCTAAATGGGCACTGCTGCTGTCACAACATAAAAATTCCAGCTTTGATCCCAATGTCAGGTAGGAAACATTTTAATACACAATTCTATCGCCTTGTCATTGCCTATCATATGAACAGACATTCTGACTTGACTATCAGAATGTCCCAGGCCTATTCTTTGGATGGGTTAGGCCTGTATTGGTTACACTGTGAATGAAAATAAAAGTGCATGAACAGGAAACACAACACGGAAAGACCTCTGGAGAGTGCACACACCCAGAAAATATCCAGTTCTCTGCCAGCTTTTAATTAGATCTTAAATTATTTTTTGTAGGCCACATGAGAATGTCAGTGAGTACGGGACAAATGCTTCTTTTGATCAGACGCTGCCAATAGGTTAAAAATGAGCTGTCTGAACAGCATGGCATTACTCTGTTACACTTGTATCAGTACTACATTTTATCCTCAGTGGACTTTTCTCTTTTTCTGAATCAATGCTAACATACCAGGAACTGCAGATGAACGTCATGAAATCCCCAAAGTTATCTGAGTATTGATTTTGGGCTAATCTGTTCAAGTAGAAAACTAAAGACGAAAAATCACAATTAGAAATGTACACAACAAATGTATGCGGCAAATTTTATAGCAACTCAGAGCTGTTGCGATAACCCACTGAAATCCAAAAATACAGTGGGAATGTGTTCCTAGACAGACAGTGGATCAAACAACACCTGAGACTTTTTTGTTTGCTATCAAACTTGAATATCTATATCAGTGACTTTTTTTATGACAATCAATTCTTGAAAGACTCTTAGAAGTCAGGAGGTCAGAAAAATTATTAGTTAATCATTCACTGACATTCATTGTTGGAATGAATTTATCAGATTTCAATAAAAGATTGATCGGAATTGGACAGAAGTGAGAGCAAATGGAAGTTGCAGGTTTTGAAGGTTTAAGAACATGTAATGTAAGTTAATATGTCACACATGTTAAACCAGCCTTCAACACTAGCCCTGCTCAATAATGCATCATCACACTGGAGACTAGCTGATAACAACAACTGGGGTATGTTGTTTGATTGTCTGGTTCGGAATAATATCAGTAAATCTTAGATTACACTGAGCAATCATCTCTTAGAAGCAAAGCCACATAAATACCAAATGTGTTGTCTCATCCTTAACTAAGTGATTTTAGAATTCCACTGTATTCACATGGGGCGATTCTGCACTTCCCACACACAGGCCTCAAATTCCTCCGGTGAGGAGCTTTAGTGACTAGCTGCCCCAGATTGTTTCCCCCATCCTTGAACTGTCAGAGAGATGTAACACACAGCAGAGTGCTTTAAAAAGAGAGAAGAGGCATTTAAAAAGCTGTGGCTGATATCAGCTTTCAACAGTATCACTGTGTTTCTCTGTGTCCTGCAGACGTACTAAGTCTTGCTACATTTGTGGCATACCAAATACACAAATAATACACAAAAACAGAGTTCCGACACAAAGAGACTTTATTTCAGTGTGCAGCCATGTTATACTAATACTATATACTAAACACTAAAGTCATATATGTATTATGTATTTTCTTTCTTTTTCTCTTTTTGTGACTTTATCAGTCTCTCTAATAGTTGAGTGAATTTCTGCCCCTTTTTTCTTTAACATTGCTTCAGTTCATCAAAGTTTGTGACGATTCCTTTATGCAATGCTCTCTTAATATTTTAAGGAAGCATTTTAATCGAGTTGAGGTCCAGCTCATTTGTACCATTTGAACTTTCTAAATAGGAAGGAGAGGATTGTTTACCATTAAGTCAACCACAGTTTGAGTTGTCCTCAGATGGATAAAAAGATTTACATATAAAAATGCTAAAATGAGTTGCCAGACTTATTTGGGCAGACATTATTATTCTTGTATACTGTCTACTTATATTTGTGTTGGATTTTTTGATACATACCAGGTTAAACGTTAACAGCCAAAATGACAGTCAGCAAGTCAAATAACATTAATAAAAACAAAAATCATCATCATCATCATCATCAATGTTGTCTCAACCAGACTGTAAAACTTTACTGTAAAAATGGAGCAAAGCTTTTTTTTTCTTTTTTTTCTCCAACTCTAAAAATGGCAAACACGACAAAACTATGGAAACATATTTGGGAAGCAATATGATGATATCACAAAATGAAGCCATTAAAAATTAAAGGTACTATAAGTAAAATGTCATCACTAGATTTCAGTACATTGCAGATTGATATCAGTACAATTCTTATTTCTTACCCCTCCCATTTCAAGTGCATCCCAGCTACAGTAGCCACTCCAGGACAAACAACTTTGGCTTCTACTCATATGTAGTGAGTAGATGCTGTCAGTCTTCTGTTTACTTCAGCTCAGCTATGTTGACAGCTTAGCTCAGCTCGGGTGTTCACATCTATTTACTTTAGAGGAGATTGTAAAACTCTGTAAAAGGAGACTGATATGATTCGATGAGACTGTGTAGCGCACTTCTGACCGATTACAGCGATACTGAGGTGAGTTGTTGAGAATATCCTAAACTTTTCTTATAAGCGCTGTTGTTAATTGCTGCTAGCTGACGTTAGTGGAATTTTAAAGTTGATTAAGTTGTAATTAATTATTTCTGTTTAATTATTTCTGTTTATGTGAATTTGTTGTTTTAAATACACATCAATTAATATATATTTATTAGTGCAAAAATGACTTACAATACCTTTAAGTTTGCATTTGCAAAGGCTGAAATACAACACCAACAAGGCTACAATCTAGGAAACATTCCAGTGAACTGCAGTCATCCTAAAACCCGCACAGTCCATTTGGTCTTTACTGAATTTTTGGCTTGCAAGTTCAATTCAAATTCAAAACATTAACTGTCCTATTATTAACTGCACAAGAAGTGCTGGTCATTAGCTGCTAGCTTACTGTGTAAAGTCGTCATGGGTCTGTAGCTCTGTCCACCGTTTTAGGGAACATAGTTTGCTTTAAAGTAAGTTAATTATTATTACTTTATTATTATACCATTAAGAATAAACAATGAGGATTCTGGATCAGCAGCATGACGCAAACTTGTGGTATAGTATATACAGTACTCTGGAGAAGGTATAAAATGTCACTGCATGTGCATGTGTGTGTGTTTTATGTGTATAGATTTTTTTGTTACATTCTTACACTACCACGACAACCCCGCTCTTTTGCCCTACTAATGTTCTGGTTTCAGTTTATTTCCCACAGTTTTTTTTAACCTCTTGCCTTATGATTCCAAGCGCTGTCACCAATCTTTGTATTTTTTTATTATTATCTCATAACACGTCTTTAATCAGCTACAATCTTTCCTATGGATTTTTTAAATGTCTACCGTCTCAGATCAACACAGCCCTGTCCTCTAACACCACCAGGAGCAGCAGCAACCCCTCAACAGAACATTGTACCCCTTCAGTTAAAAACACGGGCTACATTTGTGTTGTCCACACCTGATGACAGTGATACAGTATGATGTGATTTCATATTAGATTTTTGATGAATGTGGGTTGTTGTTATTCAGCCTGTTTCTATGTGCCCCTTTTTAACTTTGAGCACCCGCCCCTTCAAACATCTCTGCACAGCCCTGGCGTCAGCCAACATTACAAAGAGGAAAAGGTAGAATCTTTGTCATGTTTTAGCTTTTATTTCTATTTATAAGTGCACACGTTTTGTCATCTTATATAAAGACTGACTTTAATGGTGTTTGTACAGGGGTTTTTTTCAGATGTAGAGTAAAAGTTAACTGATGTCAAAGGAAATAACATTTCTTTGATTCAGTAAGTATATGTGACAGTACTCAACATTTACTCTTTTTTTCTTTAAATCAGTAATAAACAGACTTGGCTACTGTGAGACTCATGCTGGAGACACTGTCTGGAACAGATATACAGATGCCCCATAAATTTCACACTTTTCTAAGTTCCTCCTGTCTTATGCCATACCTTTGGCTTTCCGTTTGGTGAGAGGTCATTCTGCTGTCATGCCCTTTCTGACTTTTCGTTAAATCTTGCCTTTGGATTTCTGCTGCTAACAAGAAATTAGCAACTTTAAGTACAGCTCCTGCTTCCACAAATTGCTGATTTAGATGCTTTCACTCACTCTTTCTATTGACTTGTTATTTGGGATTATTCTTCAAGGCTCCTAAAACAAGGAATTCAGCGGCTGCTTTTGTTTTTGAACATTTCTTTTTAAATCTCACAGTCCACCAGTGATTTCTCTTTTACTTGATGTTTTAATTTGATGTTAAAGTTCAAAGACTTTTTCTGTCTCTGTCCTTACCACTTACCAGTTGCTCCGTCATATGGCTCTTTTCCACTTGTACCTACTCAGCTCAGCTTGACTCGACTCAATTCAGTTTTTAGGGTTTTCCATTAGGTGGTAGTACATGGTACTGGTAGTACCTGCTCAGCTGGGGTTTGACGCAAGCTGAGTCTGAAAATATGACATCAACAGACTGCATGCCACAAATTGGCCAATCAGTGGCATCACTTGATGAGTCATGTGAGTGATTCCTTAAAAATGGAAAAGGACAGAAACTGAGTAGATTCAAGGAACTAGTTGAAAAGAGGCTATATATTCTTTGATCTCCATGTTGCCCTCTAGCTTCAAATATTACCTCAGCAGATGTAAAGGCATCCTTAAATGAAGCATGTACCACATGGCCCTGTTATGTGTAAACAATACATCTAAAAGGAACATGTTGCACCTTTTCAGTTGATAATTTACTTTTGCGTGCTGTTCCATCCATGATACAGATCATACTGGCAGCTTTTAGGACTGGAAGAGCTGCACAAACTCTGATATCTTGAAAATTGAAAAAAAGAAGGAAAAAAAAACGACCCGCTGCTATTTTTAGGTATACAGTGTGATGAGCAGTGTCTGGGGAACTGTAAGCATTGTTTTGAGCTGCGACGATCAGATCCAGTTGCTGTACTGGAGTTACAAAAGCAAAGTTCCTGGATAAAAAGTCACACTTTATAATAATACAATGTAAAAAGAATCCATTGTGATTTAATGTCATTTAACTCCTCATACAGCAGATCACTTTACATGTCCTTATCGTGATCTTTATATGCCTCCAGTGCCAACATGTCCATTTGTTTGGTTTTTCCTCTACTCTCACTCTTACTCTCCCTTTCTTTCTCTTTCTCCCTCTTGGCTGGGCTTTGGTTCTTGTAGGATTCTGGCTGGCTGGCACACCAGGACAATTACCTAATCACGTTGCTGCAGTATTTATAAATGAGCTCTCACCACCCACTATCTGCCAGATTGTCTGTTAGCCATGGTGTTATAAAAATTTAGACTCCATTACTGTTATCCTTTCGGATTTCTATTTTCCTTGCTGTTTTCCAGCACTGTAAACACCAAAGTGTGCACTCCAGATTTCCCACATGTCCCGGCCAGCTACTTCAACCCTAAACCAGCCACCTTCTTGCTGCCAGTCCCTGCTGGTCCACTCACCACTCTCTCCACTAGTGAAACCACAGATGTGACTGCAAATTTTTGTTTTTCCTGAAAATTCCTAAAGGTCTCAAGGAGACCATTCGCTGCAGCAAACAACTTCAAGTGTGACACATGCTATCGTGCCAATACACACTTGTTCACAGAGCAGGATCTTTTCAGATACACTAACACAATCTTCACTCAGCACACACCTTACCAGATTTGTCTCCTTTCAACTTTGTTCTCTACTACAAATAAAAAATTCATGTTGAAGGCTCACAGTTCTGGTACAGTGGAGGAAATCCAGCACTTACCAAAGACACAGGTCCAAATGGTCAGAATAGGAGTTCTAGGCATTAACCTAACAAAAGTAGCTGGGGTGGACGTTGTGCAGCATTGCACAAGGAGATGGCCAAATTTAAATTAAGTATATTTTTTTCTCTTTATGGGTGGCCTGAAGATGTTTCATAATTAGCAAACTATTATTATTATTACTAACTGATTTTAAAATGAGACTACAATCCTCCCAGTGAATTCAAGCCATCTAAATAATACCAAAATGTACACAAGAATGAGACACTTTCAGTTAGTGCTCAGTTGTATATTATTGTATTTCTGCAGAAAGAGGGATGCTCATTGAAATAATTTTTAATGTGCCTTCAGCCAAAATAATAATCTATTGGCAAAATAATGAACCAGACTGTAGACAGTAGACAGTAACCCTCAACTCCTAACATAAAGTAAGCTTCACCAATAAATTGTGAGCTATTTAATGAAGAATTATGACTACACATGGAGGACTGTAGAAACCCATAAATTAGAAGTTGGTCATTCATTCCATATGTAGTATAGCAAGTAGTAAAACTGCCAATTAATCATAGTAGCGCCACACATTAAGAGTAGCAGCATGAGAAAGAGAGGGGCTGCAGAGCCCTGAGTGAGCTCGTGCCTCAAAGAACTGCTGAAGCGTTGATCACGTAAAATCATAATAAGGTCTTTTCTTAAAAAAGTTCACAGTATGCAAATTTCTCACTACGCTTAACTATGACGCTGACTATGACAAATTGTAGAAAGCAAGCGCTAGTGTAGTTATACAGCCCAGTTTCCACAGCAGTTAGAACATTGTGTAAAATGTAAATAAACACAAAATGCAGTCATTTAATCTGTATGTCTACTCTCTCATGGCCCTGAGGCAGCACAATTCCACTGCTTCCCACACAAAGACTAACGGATACGCAGGAATATTTGGTGACCGTCTGGTTTTGGCTTTTTTTTTATTGTCTACCACCAGCAATCAATTTACTAGCTTCTATTTTGAAATTCAGTCATGCCAACCAGTGACTTTTCTAGTCTCTAAATGCACTGTTTCTTACATCATGCTGTTCTACTCTACTTGAGTGGATTGATTGAATCACCAACCTTGTGATTACTGGAGAGCCTGTTCTAACAGGAGCTACAGGACCCCAGCCTCTAGTACTATTTCACTACACGATGGCTTACTGGCCATACTGCTGTTATGGAAGTTCTTGATATCATCCTACTACTTCCTCAAAAAGAATCTGGTCCATGGGTGGGACGGTCTCCAGAACCTGCAGGAGGCAGAGTGCTGTTTGTGGCACGATCAGAGACGCTGCAGAGCAGAACCACTAACCAGCAGCTTTCCAAGAGTTCATCTGAAGGATGAGACACTCCACTAATGGCACACTTCATTGCATTTTTAAGTTATGTAATTTTATCAAAGTGCTTGCCAAATAACATAATTGCTAAGGAAAATTTTAATTGGGTGCATATTCAATACTCTTACCTCCTGCATTGGAAATAAGAATCTAAATTCATGGAAAACTGAATTCTGATCTGATCTGTAAATCAGTCCCTGGGCACAAGAAAACTTCTGAAAAACATAGTTGATTACTGCCTCCACAAACATTAAAAATGCAATTCTGACAGTCCTCTGAATTTGAGCTCTTTTAAGAGTTGAAGTGAAAAGCATTCCTGTGGTGTGACCGTTCACAATTTGAAATTCCTTTTGGAAATAATGAAAGCTGCATCCTCCAGGCTACAGAGGAGAGGGACTATGAAACTGGCTGTCAGCACACAGCACTGATGGCATGGAGGGAGCATTAATGTGCATGGCATGAATAACTGACTATATAATATTTACATATTTTGAAACAACATCCAAAAAACAATGCAAAATTACAGTCAGCATGTATCACACTATCATGGTACAACTTCAAAAATGGAAACCCAGAGGTTAGGAGTGCAGCACCCTTTCAACTGCAAGGCAGTTGCACAGATCACCTGGTGGATGGCAACTTGTCTCCAAGTCATTGTCGTGCGACTCAGACTGATTGCAATTACTCTCGGACGGATAGGCAAGGGTTTGAATCAGAGTACAACTGGTCGCAGACTTGGTCCCCATCTTCAAAGCAACCATTTCTAATGCAACAAGACTCCAAGTTCATTGCACACCGTCTCAACAGTCTCCAACCACTGTTTTCCGAAGTCTGACTGTAGCCTAATTATAAGGATTATTAGGAGATTTATATAAATATATTACATATTGATCACGGTTTTCATATATATTGATCAGTTTTATGTGTTTGATTTGTGTTTGACTTGCAATAAGAACATGTTTCTCTGCATGCAGGGAGGAGCTTCACCATCATCATTTTAAAATGAGTAAAAACAGAAGGAGTCTGCTGGTTTTAATTTAGAGCTTACTGTAATAGTGCTTTTAAAGAGACGGTAGTACGTGAGTGTGTCTGTGAAGGACTCTTCTGTGTGTGAAGAGGGCACAGTCCACAGTCGAGGCGAGACAGGTAAACCATGTTATACACATAAAAACAAATTGAACAACAGGCCTCAACGGTGGAAAAAGGTTTTCTTTTTTCTTGAAAAGAGCCAATGTGACTTTTATGAAATATTGCTGTTTTGGCTGTGCATCCTTCCACTTGTATTTACCTATTACTCTAGGCTAAATCATCCATCATTTAGGAAAGTTAGACTAGCCTACTGGTAAATATGTTATTCTCTTTTGGGCCTGGAGGATGAAACTGTCAAATCTCTCTTTCTCTTCCTCTAACCAGTAGCAGTATATTAAACACTGAGCATGTAGTGGAAAAATCTTTTTTTTTTTCCAAATGTGAACTGTACCATATATACACAACCTGATATCACGGCAAAGCGCGTAATAGACACGCCAGTCAACTGTGTTCATTTCACGCTTTGCCTCTCTAAAATGTGAAATCTAAATGCATGCAGACGTTGCATTACCAGTAGGGGAGATAATATATTTAAAGCTACAAAGTTGGTAGTGAGCAGAAAACGTATTAAGTACAATCAAGGGTCCTTCGTCATCAGAAACAATTAACCTAGGCAGCTAATATGTATATACATGTAAAGGTGCTAATAATGTCTGTTTAAATGCTTTCTTGTGATTATCTTCATGCTGGCTTGAAATATTTCCCTGTGCTGGTACTTCAGATTACTGCATTTTCTGCGTGCGTGTACATTTCATGTTTTGGAGAGGCGAAGCGTGAAATGGACACGGTGGACCGGAGTGTCTATTACACCTTTTGCCATAATACTAGGTTGATACATACACCAAAAGTATTGTATTTCATTTCATATGCAGAAAATCCATCCTCAAAAAGAAGTTGATGTTGAGCTGATCCTGATCTTTCTAAACAAGAAAAGGAAGAAACTGAGATACTGGATTCATCCAGTTCTCAAACGAAGGCAGCAGCAGGGAGAATTTCATGGTTTGATCCAGGAGTTGAGGCTGTATCATGACTGCTTTCGTACATATTTCAAGATGTTAGTGGGGCATTTTGAACTCTTGCTGGCAGAGTTGGGACCACATCTGAGGAGGCAGAGTAATAACTTCAAAGTCGAATGACCCATAGCAAAGTTTAGTTATATGTCTGAGGTAAAACAGTATTATTGTGCAACCTATATATTCAGCACTGGTGCATGTTGTTGCTGAATGTAATGGTCTCAGTGGTCAGATCTATTCATTCATATCCAAAAAATCTGCATGCTAAAGATACAGCCCAGTGATGGCAAACATTTTTACCAAATGACAATGGGACAATCGCCAAATCCCACTCTGTAAGCAATTCTAACAGGAACAATAACATCAAGGTGATCTCTAAATTAGAAAGATTAAAGTTAAATTGCCAACAGTTACAATAACTGTTTTTGCGCTTAATAATAAGCACAAAAACAGCTTTGTTTTGGTTAAGATCTTGACTGATTAGTTCCAGTGGCCCATGCAGACCACCAGGGAAACAACAGTGTAGTGGAAATGCATGTATTCATGACTTGGCACAGTGCAGTGCAACTAGAGCTGATGATACCAGGTCTGAGGAGAACCAGTGTTTGGGTGTGTGTAGACTTGTAAAGTACTTCTGATAACCAAGTCAAAGTGTGGCGGGTGGCGAGTAGTTTCCATATGCAGAATCTTGGTCTGAAACTAAGTTTTGCACAAGTGGACCACCTACTTGTAAAAATAAGTGAACTAACAACTGACTGTCCAACCCCAATGAACACTATGAAGAAATGCCATGAGTAAAGTGAAACCCTTTGCCAGCACTTTTTAGGATAATGGTCAAACCAGCAGAATTTGCAGCCAGTACATACTGACAACATTGGGCCAACACTGACCATGGGCTCAAAGCTAAGCTTTCATGTGAGATCACCAGCCAACCATTGTTAGAGCTTTTGTTACATTTGTGTTTAGATATAGACAAGATGTGCCGTAGTAATACATGTGCTGTAGATATGTAATAAATTGATCAATTTATTACATATCCACAGTGATTGTCTTTAAGTATGACTCTCTAAGTCACTTGGAACAGTTGCTGAAGTTGTTGAAGAATGCAATAATTCTGATCACTGCAGACTTTTACAGTTCTATGATGGCATGAATCATGTTAAATGATTTTTCAGCTTTCCTAGTCTCTGAAACCCTCATGATGAAAGAGCAAACTTTATTCAAAAATGCAAAAACTCAGCTTTTTAGATTTTGATGCATTACTCCGAAACCTACATTATCCACCTTTGTCTGAAAATTGATGCATAGAAAATGAACAAAATAGCAATCTGAGCAGCTTGCAATGACGAAATTTTCAAAAGGTATAGACCTCATGGTCCACTATTTATTCGCATTCACCCTAAGTCCTCTCCACAGCACCTCCATTTTTCTCATTTTGCCTGACTTTGCAAGTGAAACAAATGGGTGCTAAATGTCCAGCACAGCAGAAATAATCAATCAGTGATATGGTACAATGGCCAGTATTCTACTGTGTGAATAAATGGGACTATAGTTATCTTTGCTCACCTGTTGCTGACAATGAATTATTATAAGGAATAAAGTGAGCTTGTCGGTCACCAGTTTTGGAGGGCCTCCAGCACTGTTCTCTGGGGCCAGATATTCGTGTAAAATCCAACGTGGGCAATAATCCTCTGACTAAGAAAACGCCACCTGAAAGTCCCATAGCTCAATCTATGCTGAGTGGAAGACAGAGATGGTGCAGAGAACTCCTGGATCAATGCCATAACTAAATAAAAGCAAAGCATTACAGAATAAAATGGCAATAATTCTTCTTGTTAATCAGATCTACACTGATTTTTGTTTCAGTTACTTACACACTCACTAGCACACAGATGTAGAACGTATCAATTAAATCACAGTATGACTAATATGACCTTTTGTAGTAATTCTCACTATCAGTATCCCTTGTAAAGCTATTTACGCATACGTAAACACAATATTTATACCCCACTAGTATTAATTGGGCTACTACTGATTTTGTGTATTTGGAATCTATTTTTATTCAGCTACATTTAGTGAAAGGCAAACACAGCATATCAGCTTAAACACCTCCAATAACCAACTGTCAGTCACAGTGGTGGTGAGGGGTAATGAGCTGGGCTTGTTTTCCAGCCACAGAATCTGGCAACTTGCCATCTTTGAGTCAACCATCAAGTATTGTAGGGTCAACTGTGAGGTCATCAGTCCAAGAGGACAATGAACATGAAAACCCACAGAACTGGGATTTATAATAAATCTTTAGAAAAACAAACAAACATCTAGATGTTAATCATTTCTCTTTGTGTGAAGATGATCGTACAATGTTTTGTTGAGATTAGACAACACAATAAGAAGGAGGTAGGCTACTGAAAGAAGGTGTACTTTCTTTTAAGCATGGTTTTACATCCACAACTACCTGTTAACTGCACATACACTCAACAAAAATATAAACGCAACACCTTTGTTACTGCTCCCATTCCCCATGGGATGGACGTAGAGACCTAAAATTCA
>NW_005187618.1:636091-646748 GCF_000239375.1 Pundamilia nyererei | reverse complement strand
CCTGATGTGGCACACCTGTGAGGTGGGATGGATTATCTCAATATAGCAGATGTGCCCACTACACACATTTGGACTGATTTGTGACCACTGTTTGGGAGGGATGGTTATATTGTGTATCTGGAATGAATTTTAGGTCTCTACGTCCATCCCATGGGGAATGGGAGCAGTAACAAAGGTGTTGCGTTTATATTTTTGTTGAGTGTATGTAAAGAGTTAAGCTTCCTTCTTTCAGGGACAGCGAGGACACTGGACTTTGACTTTTTAGGGTTTGATTGGACACTAAAAACTCCCAGGGTTTGAAATATCTATTATTGGTGTTCACCAAGACATAATAAAAAAGGAAAATAGCAGGTTGCTTTTTTAGTAAAACACAGAAAATCCAGATAATAAATATCTGACATTTTTGCTTCAAAGATTGATGACAATGATTTACAAACCTTCTTGTTAGTTAAACTGTGATTGACTAGTTTGAGTAGAATTTTAATCTGGATCAGAGGAAAAGCCTTAGATCTTGATATGGTATTGATGAAGGAATCAGTATCTAAATAGCTACACTGGTGACGTTGCTTTCTAGCATGCATTGTTCCTTTAGCTTATTCAGAGATGGATTAAAAAATCATTTGAAATTCATTCTCAGTTCTCACTCAAATCATTTGAACTAAATCTCATCTGTAAAACTGAACTCAGTTTTGACACACACAAAAAGAAAAAGAAATCAGTTAGTGGTAAATCAATCTGTACCCGACCAGGACTGTCTGTATATGACTGAAGTTATCCTGAACTGAAATCCAATAACACTGATATATACATATGACAAAACTGAATCCATTTTACATACAATAACTATCGTCGTCACCATCCTCATCTTCATTGTCCTCTTTATCACCATCATTGGCATCATCATCAAATCCAAGCAGGATGTCTGTAGTAATCACTGTTCCTGCCACTCTCTGAATGTTGATTACCCCACAACTTGATTGCAAAGGACTTCACTCTCAGTCTCAGTAGAGGTCTCATGTTCGGCCTAATTGCAAGTCTTGTTAGCCAGTGTAATGCTAGGGTGGTCTGCTGCTTACATATCCCAAAAGACATGAGCTTCAATCTCTGCAGACACCACAATGAGAGGCAACAACCCATGAAATACAAGCATTGTCTTATCCTTATATCTAAGAGGGTCATCAGTGATACATCTGGGGTTAGTGGTAGTGTTTGAGTTTAGTTAATGTTCACCTATTTTATTGCCCATTTGTAGAAGGTTTTAACAGAAAAAACATGATACCAAAATAACTGGGTGAGACTTTATCTGAAAAAGGCAATAAAGGCTCTAAACTGACAGTCAGTCACTTAAGATACTTAAGATGATATCATATTTAACTGTCTGGGTATTTGCTAGGTAAGTAGTAATTCCCTTTCCTTAACAATTTGCAATTAAAAATACCAAGCCTGCATAATTTTTTTCTTTTGGTTCAAATCAAGCGCTTTCAGTCAAATTCTTTATGCAATTTAATGTCACATACTTTTATTTTCAATTTTCACCTTTACTGAGAACATGACACACAATGTTTTGGCCCAGTTACACACCATCACTGCTTCATGGGAAACTGAAGGATGATTTTGGGTTTGCTAAATGTCATATAAGACCATTTTTAAACTTTGACAAAATGATTTAATTCTATCATACATGTCACTTTTACGTTATTATTCAGACATACTAGTCCCATTGTTTGTCACAGTACACACTCTCACTCTCGCCACCACTGTCACTAAGAGCAGGCTCTCTCTCTCTCTGCCTGTTTCTGTGTGCATGTCTGCATCTTCGTGTGCATGGCACAGTGCTGCTAAAAATTTGTACCCTCCTACACAAGTCTCTCTTCCTGATTGGCTGAAGTAAAAGTCCACAGAGAGATAATTTTCTTTTATAGCAACTTGTAGATAGTTGGTAAGAGTTACTATCACATATGTGCATGCATTTGCTCTTAAGCAAGCAGAACAACTATAGCTTAGATACACAACAGACACGCACAGTCAGTATCTTGTGCATACTTTTCCATTAATGCAACTGCTCTCGGAGACTGCAATAAATGTTAGATGCCAATGTTGCTAGGTCCAGCCAAGTAAGACTATTAACGCTTTTTCTTTGCAAAAGTTTAACTCTAAAGTTGACAAGTTCAGACACCTTCAGATTACTGAAAAGCAGTGCATGTTTGAAAGAAAATATAGTGTCTTTTAGGAAATGCAGCTAAAAAAAAGGAAATCATCTAAAAATACATGGGACTGAAGCAACTTGGTGCTGGTCAAGGATTTAGTAAGGAAGGAACAAAGGAAAGTACATATATAATAAGAGCAGCTGTCTCACTTCTCCGTGCACACTTTGAGCTGTAAGCTCTATAGAATCTGCCTCCTCTATCATCGGCAGCATTTTGTCCAGCTGGTGCTCCGGGGCCATGTGAGAGATTCTAACATTGCTCTCAGGGGGGCAAATTAGCCGGACTGGTTGAGCGAGGCTGCAAAGACACTTTACATCCTATTCCACAGACCTGTGCACTGATCTGCCTCCCATTCTGTCTCTATTATTCTGCTGCTCTGGCTTTGGGGAGGCAAAGGCTGGCCAAATTGTAATGTCATGCCTTGAGGTCGAAACAATGAGCATTTGCTTTGTGTTTGCTGCTAAGTGGCCTATTCCCATGCAGTGTGACCCAAGCGGCATCCACAGATCTGCTGAGTGAAAACATTAGCACTCACACTGGGCATACTGCCTGCACTTCAGTAATATAATCAGCTTGGTGTTCAGCCAGAACAGACATTTAGGGCAAATGTTGAGTCGGTGCAACAATAAAATAGTGACACTGGTCGGTCTGATGAGATTAATTCTTCCCAGCGTGGGCATGAGATCAAGGAGGATTCAAACTCAAATAATCAAATAATATGCTGTCAGAGACATAGCTTGGGACATGACAGCACAAACCTGTTGGATGATCCTGTAGTTAAAGTAACTTGGAAATTACATCCATAACAGCTTACACAAAAGCACTTAACTACAAGGTGACATATCCATGCATCTAAGATTTAAAAGACTCTTTTGGGACACCAGAAGTGTTTCCAAGCAAGGTGAAACAAGCGTTGTGTTCGACCAATGCCTTAGTAAATACATGGATAATTATTTTTCCATCTACTGGCTTGATTTCACTAAAGTCCTTAACCCTTTAACATCTGGGTTTAGGGTTAAGATAGATAATGTCTTTAAAAACACATAAAGGGAGGAGGCCTTAACAAAAAAAAACCTGTAATCTAACATTCTACACTCACTGGTCATTTTGTTAGGTACACCTTAGTACTGCTGGGCTGAACACCCTTTTGCCTTTAGAACTGTTTTAATTCTTCACAGCATGGACTATTAAAAAAATTCCTGAAAACATCCCTCTGAGATTTTATTCCATATTGTCATAAAAGCATTCCACATATGCTGCATACCCATTATGCAAATTTCCTGTTCCATTGCATCAACTATCTCTACTGGATTGAGATCTGCTGACCGTGAAGGCCATCTGCGTATAATGAACTCACTGTCATGTTTGCAAAATCAGTTTGAGATAAATTGAGCTTTGTGACATGCTTTATCCTGCTGGAAGCGGCCATCAGAAGATGGATTTAGTGTGGTGATAAAGGGGTGAACATGGTTAAGGAGCAATACTCAGGTAGTCTGTGGTGTTTAAACAATGCTCAGCTGATACTAAGGGGACAAAAGTATATCAAGAAAATATCATCCACACCATTATACAACCAACAACAACTTGGATCCATATTTTCATGTTGTCCACACTTAATTCTGACCCTAACATCTTAATGACACACATCACATCAGGCAGTGTTTTTCCAATCCTGCTGGTGTGGTCTTCTGCTGCTGTAAGATTTGACGTGATGTGCATTCACAGATGCTCTTCTGCATACCTTGGTTGTACCGAGCGATTATTTGTAATTACTGTGGCCTTCCTGCCTCCTTAAAGCAGTCTGGCTGTGATTAAGTATTTGCATTAACAAGCAGCTGAATGGGTGCACTGAATAAAATGGCTTTTGAGTATTTTGAATTTTTGAAAATATGCCTGTTAAGCACAAACTAAATACACAACTCTAACATTAGATGGATAGCCGATGACCTGGTTAAGAGGTAAAAAGAACCATGCTTTGTTTTATTCTTTATAAACAGGGGCACTTTTTGGATGCTTTGTTTAACATCTTATTCAGTAACTGCATTTTTATAAGCAGATACAAGTGGTTCTGCATATTTGAGCTGGAGCTTGTCTGGAAGCTGAGAGAAGATTCCACACCTTTGATAAAGCACACATTATCTTCTGTGATGCAGCTGAGTTTTCTTAGTTGTTTCCTTCAAAACAACTTCCAAGCTCTGTGTAATAAATGTGCTCAGTGCCAATGGTTGGAGCACTTGGTTACTTTGTGTGCTATTTATAAAAATCTCAAGCCCCATCTCAGTTGACCTTCTGGTGAAAGGAATAACGGAGAGAGAATGGAAACAACTTTGGCAAGGATGCAATGGAAAGCAACAAAGAAGCAGAGCAATTTTAACTCTGCAAAACAAACACATTATTGATGATGTGGAAGTGCAGAGCTTCAAAGCCTCTTATTTATAGGCATCACAAATTACAGACAGCATGCGGGGGAATGGAAGTGCTCTTTTCTTCAATTGAAGGTTTTCACAAACAGAAAGGATTGTAGTCATCCTTGGTGGTTGAAAAAAATCACTGGAATATTAAAGATAGGGTTGAAGGAGCTTTATTATCTGACACACTTTATAACATGTTGCTGTTTTGGTGCAGAACCTTACTGCTGAGCTTTAAAAGAGAAATGTTTGTGTCCCAGGGAAAACTCGGAAGCCTTCAACAGTGCCATCTATTGTTCCGCAAGAGGGGAAACTTGATGATATAACTTTAAACGTTCGTATTACTTTAAATAAGGCAGATGGCACTTTGAGCACCCACTTGCTAAAATGGTGCATAATTCTTTTATTCCTTTTCTCATCTTGCTGGGGGCAGCAGAATAAAACACACCTGGGATGTGTCTGGGATCCTTAAGTATGTGTTGAAATGATGCTGCAAGAGGAAGAGTAAGCCTTAGGTAAGAAAACACGTACAATACTCATATAGAATATGAAAGCAAACAGCCTTGAAAAAAGTTTCCTTTCTATTGATCTGCATGGGTTTCCTCCTTACTTTTTTCTTGTTTTACAAAGGGAGGCATTAAATATCAGCGGCCATATACACTATAGTGCCAAATCATTGAGTTCAGGCGTTTCGATCATGAACACAGGTGTATAGAATCTACAAACATTTGTTAAAGAATAGCTCTCTTTCTCTAGATCTCAGTGAATTCCAGCATATTACCGTGATAAGATGCCACCTGTGCAAGTAGAGTCATGAAATTTTCTCACTAAACATTTCAGTCAACTTTTAGTGGTATTATAACAAAGTGGAAGCCACTGGGAATGACTGCAACTCCATGAAGTGGTAGGGCAAGTAAAATAACAGCAGCTTTCGGCAGATTCAAGACTTCATGTGGCCTTCATATTAGCTCAAGAACAATGCGTAGAGAGCTTCATGGAAGGGGTTTCCATGGCCGAGCAGCTGCATCCATGCCTTACATCACCGAGCACAATGCAATATGTCGGATGCAGTGGTTTAAAGCACCACACCACTGGACTCAAAAGCAGTGGAGACATTTTCTCTGGAGTGAGGACTCATGCTTATCTGTCTAGGAATCTGAAGGACGAGTCTGGGTATGGCAGTTGCCAAGAGAACAGTACTTGTCTGACTGCATTGTGCCAAGTGTAATTTGGTGGAGGGGGGAATGTGGTGTTTTTTCCTAACTTGGGCTCAGCCCCTTAGTTCCAGTGAAAGGAACTCTTAATGGTTGAGCATACCAAAACATGTTGGACATGCTCCCAACTTTGTTTCCCAACAGTTTTGGGCCAGTCCTTCTCATCCAACATGTCTGACCTCAAAAATGTCTTCTGTGAGAAAGGTCAAAAATTCCTATAAACACACTTCTAAACCTGTGGAAAGCCTTCCCAGAAGAGTTGAAGCTGTTATAGCTGCAAAGGGTGGGCTGACATCATATTAAACCCTATGTATTAATAATGGGATGCAACTAAGTTTTTATGTATGTGAAGGCAAACAAACAAATTCTTTTGGGAATATAGTGTACTACTGGCTAATACGCAGAGCCTTCTGCCAGTGCAGAGCCAGGTATGCGCAGCATCAAGGTGTTGCTGTAGTTAGAAATACTGCATTTTAATGCCATTTAAGCCAGCTATTTTTATTAAACTGATGTGAATGTGTTGTATTGTGGTGCCACAGTGTAACCCTCCAGATATCCATCCAGAGATCAGTTGTTACTAGTGGAACTGGCAGCTACTGAGAAAAGGGCAACTGTCAGCGGCTGGAACAGCATTAAAAAGGAAAATGCCTTTTCCCCTGTTTTGGAGTACTTGGGGACATGTTGTGTGTGTGTGTGTGTGTGTGTGTGTGTGTGTGTGTGTGTGTGTGTGTGTGCGTGCGTGCGTGTGTGTGTCCACTCTTCTCACATAACTTTCACTGACAGCCCACTGATGTGTCGATGTCGGCTAAGGCAAAAAACATCGCCATCACCAGCGCCCGATATGAATGCCAGAACTGTCAGCAAGTTATCTATGTATGAAAAAAGGGCTCCTATAGTCATCCACATATGCCAGTCCCAATCCAAGTATTTCTAAATGATACACAATACACTGAAAAATATTGATGGTCAACACAACTTTTGATACAATTGGAAAAAAAAAACATTAAAAAGCCGAGTGTAGAGCATTGTGAGAACGTATGTATCAGTCGCTGCATTGTGCTGCACAACAAACAAACAATTATAAGTTATCATTATCTGTGGAATAACAGTAATTTCAATAAGAGCACAAAGAGTACATATCACCACAAAGAAACACGAAGGAAGTTAAGCAGTTTCATTAATTTATTATTATTATTATTATTATTAATAATAATCATCATCATCATCATCACCATCATCATCATCATAATTTATGATTTCTATTCATCCTCTTTATCCTTTTAAAGTATAAAACATGAAGTAGTTGCTAGAAATTTCACATTAGTTTGAAAATTGAATTTTTATTGAATCTTTCTTTAAATTAATTAAATATTAATTTGCATATATGACCATATATGAGTGATTTGCTACATTCCTACAGCATTTTTGTTTTGTTTTTATTACTTAAAAATGTATGATGCAATTTAATTGTGTGTTTCGATGGGGAGGATGGGGGTTATATGTTGACAAGTGCATTTACAGTGGGTAACTTGGTCATTCCACTTCTGATGCTGTACAGACACTAAGCGAACAGCTTCAGTTCCATTCACCACCAAACACAACTAAAGAAAAAGTTCTTCTGTTTTTAAATCTGGTGTTGGGAACCATTCAGGTCAGTCAATACTTTTGAAACTCTTCCCTGAGGCTGACACAGGTGTGTTCAGCTCCTTCCAATCCATCTTACTTGTCATCTTTAAGAATCAGAAAGGGCGTTATTATGCATGTTACGAGCAACCTGGGCTGCTCTATGGGGGGCAGCTGATCGCTTAATGATTACAGTTTGTTCTGCACTGGATGAAGAAGCTACAGACTGCAGGAGAAAGCTTAATGTGAAGAGTGACACACACTCTCCAAAGGTTATTGGAGGATTTTGCCCCCGGGGTAGAAGAGTGTTTGCAGCATTGTGTGTACAGTATTGGACCGCGTGTTGAATTATTTAAAGTTAAATCTCTGAATGGACTAATACACTGAGATTGTTTCTGAATATGCCTTCATTTATAGCTTATCGAGAGGGACTCCCTCGGGGATCGACCAGGGACTGTCACCTTTTCAGCACGCAGGAACATTACACGAGACATAAGGTCAACCTAAAGCAACCAGGCTGCTCTGCTCACTTTTTCACCCCGGTGTGCGCCGCAGCGCGCCGGCAGCAGCACAGCTGCGCTGCGCTCCTTCTGACAGGATCCTCCGTGCAACAAGGACCTCGGTGTTAAAGATATCAGCATGCAACACCACAACCATGCTTGTCCCCTGCAGCAAGGCATCTACATAAAGTCACACTCATTCACTCCTAAACTCGCGTGCACGTCTCTCATCACAGTCTAGAAAAAACCGAGCGAAGAAAGAAAGGAGAAGAAAGCAGACAAGAGCGGTAACGCGTGCAGATCATACCTGTAACTCCACGCTGTAGCCCTGATGGAAATGCGTCGGGAACACCGCCAGCTGATGTTGCACTTGGAGGGAAACTGTATAATCCATGAACCAGAAGAAGATGCTGAAGAGCGGGAGTGAGCAGGAGACGCGTCTGCTGCTGGCAGCGGTACTACACTGTAGTACAATCTAAGCGTGCTCTCCGCCCCGCTGCGCTCCCATTGGCCGCGCGCCGCTCATCAGCCACGTCAGTTGACTTTGAGGCAGCAGGTAGGCAGCGCATCTCCCATTAGCAAATGTCATCAGCTCAGTCGTTTGTGATGTGCAGGCAGGAGCCGGGCTGGGGATGAAACGGTCTGCAAAGAGCCTTTTATGATTCATGTGGAAGTATCGTTATTACTGACATGAGCAGTGGACATTCTGTGTGGCAAAAGCTTTTCATTTTATCTCATTTTTAGTTTTTATTTCATGTATACATCGTTAACCTGACATTACATTCAGCCTTAGCATTTAAGTGCTGAGATTAATCTGTTGGACAACTCAGCAGAGTAAGTTTAAAAAGCAGAGGTAAAGGACATTTGTGCCCTGCAAAGTAAAGGGTCCTTAAAGGGTGCTATCCAGAACCTACACAGCATGCTGTAGCTGTCTACTGCCACTAGGGGACAGTGTCAAAAACATGCGTAATGGTCCTTCTGCCAGCTGTCATAATCACAGACTGTATAAAACATGGACATAGCTTCCAGGTCAGAATAATTAAAGACCCTGTCACATGACCATAAGTGGTGTTAAAGTTGGTGCTGTTTTGCGTCTCTTGATTTTGTAACCTGATGGGTTGCCAACTGGAAGACACGAGTATATGATCATTTCGGCTTTTGCAGCTGTTTTAATGATGTGTCTGTGCAGAAACTCAGAGATTCAGAGATTACACAGAGGGAGGTGCTGCAACAGTTTGAAAACTTGAGACTTTGTAGATAGAAATTTGAAAAAAAAAAAAAAAAGAAAACACTGCAATGTCTTTGCTTCCTGTTTTGACTTCTTCTCTGTCTATGTCAGTGCTGAGGTGGAGGTATTGTCTGAGTGGTGACAACTAGGCAACTAGACAACAAGGCTATGAAACATTTACTTCAACTCCAAACTTTTGAGCTTTATTTAGTGCTTGCAGAAGAAGAAATGGCAATAGTGAATGAAGGCTTAGTCAACCGTAACTAATGCAGAAATACAGAATGAATCACTATTTGCTTTGAATTACTACTTTGCTCACAGCCTGTTAGAATTCTGTGAAACTCATTTTTTACTGATGACTGAAAAATAAGCTGGTGTATAATGAAAAAAAGAAACAAAAGATAATAAAATCAAATCAAATTTTAAAAAAATGTTTTGCAAATTTGCAGCAGAGCCAGGCAATCCTCAGCTGTATTCAGCTATATACAGAGGCCTTCCCAAACCTTGAGATCAGCTGGAGGTTTGGAAAGTTCTCTCGCAAGGCACAAACTCCCCCTCACTTGTTTGATCAGTATCCTCAAGCAGCTTCTCAAAATTCAGAGTCTGTATAACGCTTTCAGTAGTTGGATATATGATGTAGGCTTATAGTTCAGTTGCCATCAAATCAAATTGAGTTATTTTACCCGTGACAACATGATCAGACATATTTTGTTACCACTGTTAACTTTTGATTATGTGTAATATTTGATTCTAACTATGATTATGCTGACTAAACACTTCAGTGTGGCTGTGTATCAGTAAATAATAAATGAATAAAAATCCTCTTTGGTAGTCACATTAGGGGAAATTCAAAACTATGTATAAACATGTGAAAACAACCTTGTTATGTAGAATAACTTAAATCTCATTCATGTATAAAGCTCAGCTTAATGTTAGAGAATGTTTTAGGGAAAGATAAAAATTCAAATTCAACTTTTATTTGTCACGTACACAGTCATACACAGTACGATATGTAGTGAAATGCTTTGACAACTGCTCATGACCTAAAGAAAACAAAAAAGGAAAAGGCTATGAATAAGATAGGAAATAAATATGAAAAATTAAAAAGGGTAAATTTAACTAGGAAGGAATAAGATAAAATATATAAATTAAAGTTGAAAATAAAATAACTGTACAACACAAATTAGAATGTAACAATGAGATGTTAGGTGCTTCTATGTCTGTCTCATCATTATTATTTGAGATTAACCAAGCACTAATATTTGTTCCCATTTGCACAACATGCTGAAAGTAGACTGGATTAAAAAAAATCTTTGCAAATTCTTTCTTTCTTGTTATGGTAGGAAGTCAATAATTCGCTTTGCACTAATTTTCTTTTCTCTTTTTTTGGAAATATGGATTTAACAGATTTGTTTTGCTTTCAAATTATAAAGTTATGGCTTAGATGAGTGATGAAACATTTCTCCAACTGAAAACG
>NW_005187618.1:610205-626572 GCF_000239375.1 Pundamilia nyererei | reverse complement strand
TAAAGACTTGAGACTTACTTGAGACTTGCAAAACAATGACTTGGTCCCACCTCTGGCTGTTTCTGAGTCACACTGTTTATATGGCAATGCAGCTGTGGCACTACCTGCACACACCAGGGTGCTATTTAGACATTGATAGGGTAAGCTCTTGGAAATGGTCCAGCTCTGTTTCAGAATGTGGGTTAAGGTCTAAAGGCGGTGCATAGCTGCAGGACTACATTTATGTGCAAACAGGGTCAGCACTGCAATTTGAAAAAACATCTCCACTGCTTCCAACTAGGTCAGAATACCAGGTCAGAACAATTTCATTTGTTAGAGAGGGAGACCAAAAAAAAAAGGTTAGAGGTGGAAAAAGTCTTTCATCTGCCAACGGGTCCAGATGGTTAGTATGTCACAACAAGCGAGGTTCGAAACAGGAAATGTGTCACGTTGCCAGAGGCCTTATTTCACCACATTTTCATTCAGTGTGTTTATTGAAGCTGTCATACAGTTAACTTGCCTTTACTGTAGGTAGGAGGATACACAACCAGCAACTGATGTAGAACTGCTGCAGGAATCAGACCTGTGAACTTCTGGAGCCCGCCTCACTGTCAGGCCACACAGCTCCCTCTGGAGAAGCGTTCTTTGATCGCCGCCGCAATTTCGCAACCGAACGGAGCTCTAAGTTGAAAGTGTGTCAGAGCCAAATGATTTTTGCTCATTTCTGGATTCCTTTGCTTCTCATTACTCAGTACTCTGTAGCCAAATGTATTCATGACATGCATTATGGAGGAGTGGTTGTAACTGAGCGCTGAATATTAATTCTACCCTTTTCCCCCCTACATCATTTCCAAAATCACATCCCATCCTCCTTTACAGGCTTAGCACATTAGGCAGATATTTGCATTACGCCATTTAGAGTGCATCTTTAATATGATTTGTCATAAACTGCAGCGTTTGAGACGCACCCCCTGAGCACAAAAAGTGCTAACACTCAGATGCGTTATGAGGCCTGATAGGCAAAATATAGGCCACTTCTAAATTTGGTGGAATTCTGGGTAGAGTCTCTGCCTCTAGTAACAAAATACAAATCTCACTGGGCTCCCTGTGGGCAGAAGCAGGAACCATTTTACCAAAGACAGAGAGAGGATTCTCACTAGAATTTCAAACAAGTGCGCCTGCAAGACTTCATATTATCATAAACTACTGTAAGCAGGCAGCTGCAATTAAGCCTTTCAAACCTGGCCCAGTTTGTTGTGAGGAGCCATGCTGTAAGTCTGTAGCACACATGCCTGTCTGTGGCTGGCACATTGCTTTTGGCTCCTTGTCTGCCTCCGTTTTATTTATGTTTTCCAGCTGGAGCTGCCACACAAAGAGAGGGAATGCCACCATCAGTCAGTCACAGCCGGCTAGCCCATAAAAAGCAAACCCCATAGCCACCAGAGTGGCTGTGGCTGGGAGCACAGTGAAAGAAAAACCAGCCGGTGCTCGTAGTCATATTTTTTCCTTAAAACAAGCAACTGTTGTAACTGTCATGCACTATGGCTGAAAAGGTAAAATGTGACCAAGTGATGTATTTGGGGTTATTTGTACTGCACAAAAATGCAAAAATACTGTATGACAGATAAGTAAGGTTAATAACATTCAGGGATGAAAAGAACCTTTAAAAATAAAGACTTGTTGAAATAGTGAACTGGACCTCGCTGTCAGAGTCAAAAACAAGAAGCACTCAGTGAATGGAAACCTCACTGTTTATTTTTAAGGAATTAATATTTGTATTTTCTATATATTAATTTTTGTTAGCTTTTTGTTTCCTTTAAGAAGTTTGCAGTGCAGAAAAAATAAGCAAACATTTATACTTTTTTTTGTTTGGGAGTATATTGGACTATAAATATGTTACATTCATCAAAATCCTTTTTAAATGTTTAGTAATAAATAGCAAGTGAAAAAGTTTTTGAATTCTATTCTGATTTCCAAACAAACAATAAATAATAAAGATAGTTTTAAAAAGCTCCATATGGCATTATTATCACTTTGACTTTCAGATCAATCTATTGACTTTGATGGAGGGGTCAGAGGTCAAATGTGACATGATAAATCTTTATACTTTTTGCATATTGACAACATACAGCACATTTCATAGTGCATAGTAGTGTTTAAGTTAAAAGGCTTTTTGTCAGTTGTCGACCAACAAATCACTGAGTCGACCTTGAAGGCCTTGGTGGATGTAGGCCAAATTTAAAGGGATAGTTAACATGACTCCACTCTACATACCTACAAAGTTTTATCAGAATTCATTCAAAGGTTTTCGAGCTATTGTGTTTACAGACTAAAAGAACACTATGCATGCAAACGCTGGTGGGGGTCATGATGATCATTCACAGATGAAACAAATATTTTGATTACTTTTTTAAAAGGAATATGCCGAGATCTGGAACATATGAGAAAGAGACTGAACAGCCTGTTCTTGCAGTCAGTCGCTTGGTTTAGGAGACAGTGGCAAAACCAAAGATCTTACACAGAGAAGGAGAAAATAGCTAAAGCCACACGTGTCCGGAATGGAAAGGATTGTATGATGGTGAATATCTAAGAACAGCGGTGTGGAACTGGAAACAGGATGCTTTGAGGAATATATGCTGTATTTTCTCCAGCTTACTGGGCTTACTGGGCTTTACCTCATCACAGGTGATAACCCTAGCCCTCCCAGAATATGTATTTATTTCTGCTTTTCTTTCTCTTTTTTTAAAGAAAATTGTTCTCCAAATCTGTGTGTCTTCTATTTGCCAACAATTGTTTTCCAATTTCTGAAAAAGAAATCATCTTTTTTTTTTATCTGCAAAAAAAAGAGTCAGGATTGAGTTCATGTCATCATCACGGAGGATGGGTTAGACCTCAGGAGGTTGAATGTTCTGCAGGTAATCCTCAGATGTCTTTTAGATTTTATTTCTAGTACATAAATGACGGACAAACACTATAAAAGGAAGCTTTGGTCATAAACTTGAACTTTTGGTTCATCATTTTGTGATACGAGAGCAAAAGGTAAGCTGTTATTACTTGGTGTGAAAAACGTCTGGAAAAAAATTCTATTATGTGAAAATAAGGTCGTAAACCTTAGAATAGAAGGCTAAGGACCTTATCAGTGTCCAGATGTAATGAGATGTTAGGACATCCCAGGCTATTTAAATATGCCCTGTATGCCAGAGTGATGTCACATGTCATTAACTTCCTCACATCCAGCAGGTCATTAGGGAACCAACCGAGAGTAGGAGTTAGGGTTGGGCTTTGTCTTAGCATGCTAAATAAGCACATTTTATGGACAATTTAAAAAAAAGGCATGGACATAAACTTAACCCATATCCCATCCCTAATTCTCTACGCGACTCTGGTGGGTGTTAACCCTCTCAAGGCAAGCGTTGCAGATTTGCAACAGTTAAAAGCTAACAACCTGATTACCCCACATACATATTTTATGAGGTTTTTTTTTACTCAGAAGTACCACTGCAAGTATTCTTTTGTGCATTAGCAACAAAAACTTAATTTGAGCCTGAGAGGGTTAAGAGTTTATATGTAGTGACTGAAAAGATATCTGAAGCATTAAAAAGGGGGAAAGTTATTCAGTGACTTTTAAAATGCTGGTTTGCTGTTTCATTACATTTTATATGCAATTTTAAAAACAGGTACAATATACTTTACCTGTTAGCTTACATACTGATTATACTGAATAGCAATATACTCCAAGTTTCAACTGTCAGCCCAGATACCAGACGTGGATGTCCTAACTCCAAATGGAACAGTCTCATAAGCGTTTACATTGCTGTGGAAAAGTATTTGCTCCTTTTCTAATTGCTTGTTCTTTTGTTGATATATATTGATCACATAGTGTGATAAATATGCAAAAGAATTGGAGATTAAACAAGATGCAAAAACCTTTTCACAGCCCTGTAATTCAAGCATCTGTTTCGAATGACCGAAACAGATGCTTTCAGGCCTCTGACTACTTTTTAGAATAGCTTGACCATTTCTGTGGTCAACTCTGTTTTTATTTTTTCTACTAAGTAAATTTTAACAGTCAACATTGGGATTTTAGGCTTCACTTTAATTTGGGCTGCACCTTTCATATTTTTTGTAGTACTTTTTGTGCATTGTCCTCCATGTTGAATTCGATTTTTAAATATTCTTATAGTTTTAATAGTGATTTTGCAGGCTTTTTCAATATTACTGGGTGTATAGTTCTCTGTGTGCACGGTGCTGATGACCCATGGACCTTGCCTGAAGAATGCCAGAGGATCAGCATGTGAAGGACTCGCTGTCTGTCTCTACTCGTTTTTGAAGTTGACCTGCCAGCTGGCAACTGTAGTTGTAGTTTTGCTCTGGAAATCTGCCTCGAGCTGAAGGAACTGCAGCACATGGAGGGCTGGTTCATGTACCACTACACCGATCTCACAGAGGCCACAGAGCAGAACAAGGACTACTGTCAATGGCAGCAATAGCACAGTATTTCCTACAGAATGTAAACCTGCAGGAAGCACTGCACTGTTGCTAACGAAAACTAAAAGCTCAGCATTCTTGTAGTTGCACATTTGGCCTTCATCAATATATAATATAACTTGCTTGTTGCCTATCACTGCTTTGTAGGGGTTTGTAACAACTGGTCACCAGAGGACAGCAGATTAGATTTCATCGGTAACCATATGCCAGTGTATCTCTCTGGATGTTCTTTCTGGGGTTCCTTATATTGATAATATTGAGATTAAAGAAGGAAAAGTGTGAAACTGCTTTCATTTCTTCAGGGCCTGTGGCTCATTCGACCGCTCATTCTGTTGCTCTATTCCCTTTGTTCGTGGGGCTTATTTAGCACATACATGGTGTTTTAGCACAGCAACAAGAAGCTGCAGACTGGCCATCATGGGCACATTCACTAACACAGCAGCGCAAAAGCCCAACCTGGTTCAGTGACTTCTAATTTCTCATGTGTTTCTTTCTACTTTATTTCTCCACGTTAATTCATTTGTTTCCTCTCTGAGAAGACGAAGTGTTTGTTGTGTGATTCAGCTGCAGAGGTTACAGCATGTTCATGCTGGACTGCAACCTGCTGTATCTGTTTAACCGGAAAAAATGACAGCATCTGTTACATCACACTCTGACAAGATATTGCTGCCAAAACCCCCGCCGGCATCGACAGCCCTAAATTATCTCCTCAGAATTAAACATAATGTTATACTTTGAATTTGGATGTTCTCACTCAGTCAGGGGTAAACCTGACGCAACTGCTGGCACAGCTTCAGAGCAAAGGCGCTGCTTTTATTAAAATGTAATGCATGGTTACAATGAAAAGCCTTCACGAGGTAAAGATTCATAAATGTTTAATGAAAGAATTTTACTGCACATTATACACAAGAGTAATCTAATGAAATAATAATAATGATAATAGGCAACCAGATCACAGGGGAACCTTAAGTTAGATTGACTGGGTGATATTATTAGGGTTTTAATAAAAAGATGAAGACAGACACACATGCATGCACACGCACGCATCAGCTAAAAAAAAAAGCCAACAGGCCAGGCAGAGGAAGCTTGGGGACGGGGAAGACAGCAGTGGAGATGACAGATCCTGACAGGTGAAATATGAGTTCCACTGATGCAGTGAGCAGGGGAATAAGCCACCGGGGGTTCTCTGGCACACATCTAAACTCACCCTTACAAATCCCATTCTTTCTTTCGCTCAGAGCTCTCATACGCTGCCGCGAAGTCTCAAATATAGAGGAACATTGAGTCATTCTTCTTTCATAAATAGATCATCGCATACCTACAGACATCACCTGCTCTCAAGTGGAGGGGAGGGTTGGTTCTTGATAAGGTCACGCAGTAGTCAGAGGAACAAGCTCCTGGGACAAAAATGGAGCTTACTAACCCCCTCCAATCCCATGCAATCTAAAACAAATGTAAAATAAATAAAACCTTGAAGAATATCTAAAATAAATATGTAATGTTTTTGAACATTATACATTTACATGAGCAGTTTTGCATACGTTATCATGGAAGCATAGTTTAAAGTTTTGTCCTGGCAGAGAATAGCGTTGACGTAAGCTTTGTACAAAAATCACAGCTGGTGGTCGCCGCCTACCTGCTCATGAAACCACTTGTGAATTGTCCAATTATTTTGGGTTCTTTGATAACAGGGAACCATGTACACAAATAATAAACCCATTGAATTAAAGCTGAAAGTCTGCACTTCAGTCTCATCTTGGCTGTATGATTTAAAATCCACTGTGATTGTGTGCAGTTAGCAAAATAACAAAACTGTATCATTATGCAACAATTTATAGACCTAACTATTTAATATGGGTCCTCTTAAACAATATTCTTTCTTCTAGTAATTACAACCATTAACAACCAAATCACTTTCCTACTTACATTATAGTGCTAATGTAATTGCTCACTGTTCACTGAAAAGTCATCTTTTTTATTTTCATGTCCCTGAAAATAATGTCAAATTTATGTACTATAACAGAATGATCATGAGGTGGTTCAGATAAATGTTAAGTGTACAAGGCTGATGATCATTACATGTAAGCAACAAGTGCCTTAACCTAAGCCTAAGGTCAGGGAAAGGCAATAGTTTTGGTTAAATATCATTAAAAGTGCAATAAAATCACATCAATCTTATTCTGTTAAAATTTCCATCCTGTTACAGTAAACTCCAAGCTGTACCGAAAGCTAACTCTAACCAAGTCCTGCCTCTCTACAGCATTACTAACAGTACTGTTCAATTCGCTATTTAGTACAGATAGTGTTGATGTGTAGCCAAATATTTGGTGAACACTACAAGGTGTCATCATAAAGTTTTGTTTATTGAAACATTAAAATCAAAAACCTTACCAGATTAAATCCACAGTTCAAAGCCATCTTCCCAGACTTACAGCACATCTGCTACTTTTAGTTTAAACTGACCAAAGCCATTCTGAGCTTTTTAAAACTTTTTTTTAGATAATAAGGATTAAAGTTCTGCACCATGAATTTTCCTCCCAGACTACTGTCACTGTGGAGTACATTAGCAGTGTGCTACAGTATACCAGCACAGTTCATTAAAACAAGTAATTCCTCGGACCACCTGACAGATTTGGCTCTCTGCAATTTAGTCCACTTCCCCAAAATGAAGATAACGTAGAACTATCACTGGAAGAGATCCAGCACAAATCGCTGAAGCACAAGTACAAAACTGGATTTATGGGCATATTCCAAAAATTACTTTGTAATTTTATGAGTTGCTTGTTTATGTTTTGTAGGTTTCAGCAAGTTAGGCCCGTCCCAAGATTCCTGGACTACACAGGTAAAATGTAGTCAGATCGAAGCAAGTGAGCAAGTTCCCCCCCTTTGAGGCATCTTAATATAACAATGCCTGACTGATCACATGGGGTCACAGCTGACTAGCGAGTTTGATTTTATCCTTCTCCGTCCCTGTCTGTCTTTTCTTATTTGTTGCTCACTCTCTAAATAATGCAGACCTCCTGATTTATATTCTGGACAGGCAAATGGGTAAATGGGTAGATATGGTAAGCGGGCATAGAAGGCTGGACATACTCTAGTGCGCCATTGTTGAGGGCTTGATTGAAATTGCTTGGTGCATCGCTGGAGCACACGAGGCAATTACTCACACACATTGCAATTATGGCACAGTATGGGTTGGCAGGCAAAAGAACTTGGGGTTGAGTGAGAAAACAGTGCACTTTACAGAGATTTAGTACTACATGCTCACAAATGAATAAAGCATGCCCATGCTGGAGGTCTGCAGCTGTTGATGGAGTTATGGCCTTTTGATTTGTAATTTCCCACTCATTCATCTTGCAGTGATAATATCAGTCTATGTCATTTGCAAGATATGAATACACTGGTAAAGAGGAAAAGATAGAATAGCTAAATAATGTTAGCAATTCTGAGACCAGGAAGTGAAACACAATAAGCCTAAGTGTGCTGTTGCTGTTTCCTCAGACATATGGACACATTTTGCATTTAAATAAAATAAGATGCTTTATACACTGTGTGGAGCAACTGACAAAAAAACAACAAACATTTAAACTTATGACTAAAACTAAATGAAATCTTAGTCAAAGGACTATAGCTAAATCAAAACTTGAGATCAAAATGAACACTGTTTCAAAGCTGCCTGATGCCCTGGAAACATGTTTGATGAAAATGCTGAAACAGAATAAAACTAGGACTTTTAGGACATGTTCAACAGTGACAGAAAAGGGTGTCACCAGGATGAGGATGGATTTTTTTTAATCCTGTCATGCAGACTCTCCAGTCTGAGTCAAGCACGTCTGCTATCTGGCAGACAGGCTCTCTGAGTCCAAAATAATACTGCCAGCCCAAACATGCAGCTCTGAGTCAAGGATCCCTTGGCAGTATGCTGTCTTCACATCTCAATGCCCAAAGGCTGAAAATCTCAGGGTCATCACAGGCATCGTTATTTGATGCTGGCAGCTACTACTGAAGGAACTATGACTCCATTGTGCTACAAGGGTATGTGACAGGGAACGGCCTTGTCCTGTGTTCAAGATGACTCTAATCTCATGCCGCCTTTTGTCTCTGCTTATTCATCTAGAGTTTTTTTTTTCTCTGGGTCTCTAAAAGACAAAAGAATGAGTTTCTGAGCTGCACAGTCTTTTGTAGATTTCTTTTCACTGCTGTTGTTCTGGAATATATGTCTTTGTCTCGGTTTATAGAAAAGCAACTCAGTTCCTTATTTTAAGCCTTAAAAGCCTCCAGTCATTACA
The DNA here is from genome assembly GCF_000239375.1 of Pundamilia nyererei. Lineage (NCBI taxonomy): Eukaryota > Metazoa > Chordata > Actinopteri > Cichliformes > Cichlidae > Pundamilia > Pundamilia nyererei. Next base: position 617,816 of record NW_005187618.1, on the reverse strand, counting down.
CTGCTTCAGTATATGTAACATATCAAGTGCAGCTGTTTGCATGATAACACACACACACACGCAAAGACATTCCACTTAGGTGCACTCATAAAATGCAATGGCGCATTCTCAGGCACGTGCTAATCGACTAACATAAAAGCTCAACCAGCTTTTATTACCATTGCAGACATTGAAAAGTGGATTGCTTGAAGTTAAATTTGCCACACAAATCATCAGTATGTATCAACCATCAACATCTACCTGGAATATTGTAGGGAACTAAAATCTATGAGGTACAAAGAACGGAGGGCTTCTGCCATCAGTGCTTCCTGGCAGTTGAACAGATAATACTGCAACTCCTATCCCTGCTAGTGCTGGTACTTCTGCTAATATGGTGTCTCATGGCTTTTACTTGAACCAACAATTCCATAACAACTTGCAGGTTATTTTTTATTTCTTTCCATGCCAGTCATGAAATTTGAATGTGAAATCTCTGCACAACTGAATGAGCAACAGGGGTGCTGAAAAAGTGCTTCATAAAAACAATAAAATAGAGCTCCCACAAGCTTTTGCTTACTGTTTATTTGCTTACACAAATCAGAAATACCAGCTCTTTATGTATTTTAATTTTCAATGTGCAACACATGTGAGTGAATGGAATAAACATAACTAAAACTGTTACTCTCACAATCATATAGTGGATTGCAAACTGAAATAGCAAAATGACACAGAAATAATCAGGGTGTAATATCAATAACTTGTAACAATGGTATTCAATAAATGCCATCTTTAAAATAACAGCAAATGCATTGCCGTACAACTCTAAATGATCTGATCTGAGTCCAGGATCTGTGGAATGTGGTCTGCAATGTTTTGATTTAGAGCTACTATCTTTTATTCTAATTTTATTTTTTATATGAAGTTTTGAACCTTTACAGATGTTGTAAGAAACTAGTGTTGTCCCATTAATGACCCCATTAATAATACAGGCTCAGTCCTGGAACTCTTACATGCAGGGTGGCCATTTGTCAGACTGTTCTCATTAGACCTTTTTTTGCCTGTCCCGTTTGGCTCTTTTGCCATCAGAATTGTTGTCTAAAGGCAAAGAAAGATGCCCAACGGATTTACTTTACCAAATGGACCATCCCAGCCTTGCCCTATTGGTCTATTTGATTCACCTTTGCTTTTATTGTTTATTTTATTTTCATTTGCTGAACACGGGACAGACTTGACTGGGGAAAAGAAAAGGGAGAAAGAAAGAGGGAAAGAAAAAGAGCGGGGAAGAGGGACGAGGATAAGGGGCAAAAAACAAAAAAACAAACAGACAAAAAAATACATAACAATCACCTGGATCACCTGTTGAGAAAGAAAAAAGAGAAAACAAGCAAAGAAAAAGAGAGAAATATAATAAACAACATCATCGCGATGATCTATGTGAATATAACACTAAATACTAAATATTAAACATTATTGTGCAGCATGTAAGATTGACAGCGCACAGTGTGCTTTGAGGTAGCAGCCAAAAAAGGGTGTAGTTTGTGAGCACCTGTGTGTACACCTGTGAGCATGAACACGCTTGTATTAGATTGAAGCATTCCTTATACGTGGGTGCAGGAATGTTGTCCATGTACACGATGAAGGTCAAATATTTAAAATGAATGAATATGGTAAGTGGTAAGTGAAACAGTCTGCACAAGTTCTGTTTAATGTTCTTTTGTTTTATGATGTCATGAATTTCTGCTCTGTTGGCTGTCTGGTTTTTGTTGGTTTTTTGCCAGAAGTAAGTAACTAAGCTGGATTTCAAATGCCATTTTACAATGTGCTCTTTGTTGTATGGAATAAGGAATGATATGGATGGATCAAATATTAGGCTTCTCGATTAATTACCTGCCTCATCTCTGGCTCTGTGCTGTTACCATCTGCACCGTATCTGCAGACTCTCAGCCACAAAGGGCTTTCAGTCCAACGGGGTGATTTATTAGGAAATACATGCTAGATCAGCTCCCGGGAGCACTACATGGACCTGTACTGCTGGCTGTGGATTCTGTTTGCAAATCTCATTCATCATCCCACCCACCACCCTCTTCTACTCAAACAGAGGGAGGGAAATTAACACTGGCCAGCAATTATGAACCAGCACTGAAAATCCAATTAAGCCTCTGACACTCATCTCGTGGCGTGGCAGAGCTGCCTGATGGCACCTTTTTAGATTCAGCCTTTGTTGATGGTATTCATTAGGAGCCTGTTGAAATGGCATTCAGAAATGCACCGAATACTGCTCAGAAGTGTACATTAAACGCCTATAAAGTCAACTGAAAGTTAATATGCTTAAATGTACTTACATGTACATGTTGTACATGTGCTTGGCTGCCCCCAAATTTTGAATGATAGTTTGCTGCAGTGGAGACAAAGTTTTGTGTTTTACACTACAGACAGGTTAGGCATAAGTGACTCTATTGGGCTTGCATGACAGATGAAAAGCAGTATTATTAGCACCTTTATGCCTTATAATGCAAAGGCTTTACAAGCCTCCTCCATCCATTGCACATTTTATTGCCTTTTCACAGAACGGCATTCTTCAGTTCATTTCTTCTCAATTCAAACTCCTTTATGTTTGACAGGAAAGTACTGCAGAGGGTCATCAACACAGCCCAGAAGATCACTGGCTGCTCTCTGCCCAGCCTGGAGGTCACTGCAAACTCTCGGTACCTCAGCAGAGCTGGCAATATCATCAAGGATCACTCTCACCCCAGCAATCAACTGTTTGAACTATTACCGTCAGGCCGACGGTACAGGTCACATAAAACCAGGACAAACAGATTCAGGGATAGCTTCTTTCCCAGAGCTATCACCGTAGTAAATAAGCACAAAAACAATTGAACCTGCTTAGCTATACCAGCTATACCATACGTCACTGCCATTATATTATGCTGCTATTCATACTGTCATTATATTAATGCTGCTATCCTGTATATATCTTACTTACTATTGTTTGAATACTTGCGATTGTTTTATTGTACTTTTTATATTTTACATTTATATTTATTATTGAATCTTGCACCAAGGGAGTGGCACTCCAATTTCGTTGTGCTCTGTACAATGACAATAAAGCCTATTCTATTCTATTCTATTTAAAACAGCCACCAACAGAGTTGTTGGATTGGTATGGAAGATTTTTAGAGTTACAGACCGTGATGTTTTCATCTGCACAGGTGCTGTGATCAATGGAAACCCATCTCAGTGCTATTTTTCAGGGGTTCTCTGTGCTGGTGTGAAATGGTCAAGTCCCTGTGAAATTGGGAGCAGGTAATCGAGTGCTGATCAGCCAGTCTATTGGCTCTGAGACAATATACTGTGAATCCTGCTGGATGCTTGTGCTCTATGTTGTACAGCCAGCCACAAGTTAAACCTGCCGCTAGCCTCCTGTTATGAGCCTTATCCAGAGTCGAAACTTGCATTTTGACGAGGATAGAGAGGGAAAGTACACTGTACAAAAAATACATCATAATTAAATGGTAGCAACCAGAATCAACAATAAATTTTATGCTCAACATATTTTGCCTCTTTATTGATCGACATAAACTAAAGCTGACTTATTATCAGAGTTTCACTTTACACCTATTGTGGAATTGTAGACGAATGCATGAGCTCTACAGACATTTAGAAAATGTCTGGTTAAACCTGTCCTTAATTTAGCAGATTTTTGTTTTTACTTTACTATAGTGCCTTATAAGGCAATTTACTTACTCACTGAAATAGGATTACTAAACTACAGTGGCTCAGTCAGTTTAATTTCAGGAATGAAGTGATCAGCAGCAGAGAATTTATAGTAGCAGCCCCTTGATCACACTCACCTTCAACCATAAAAATATCCTGTACTAAGGAGATGCAGATGACAACGGATGATGTAATTTCTAAAGTTCAATTATTCTTTATAATGAACTGTCATAAATCCTGAAAGTATAACTTGTTGATTACAGTTTTTTGTTAAATCATATATGTGTAATGTGAAAAGGTTATGCATGACTTCATGCTTTTAAAAACAAAGTCTAAAGTTCAAAATGCTTTTCCCCCGACACATACCTTAATTCAAGTTCATACAAACATCTTAATTCAATTAATTCATTGCTGAGCGTGTTCTCAGTGCTGCTGTTTAATTCCAAAGTTACGGCTGCCCATTAGAGCTCTGAAGCTTTAAACTGGATGCATTTAAACATCAAAGGTTACAGTCCCACAGCCAAATGAAGGAGAGGTGGAAATAGCTGAACATTTATTCCCTCCGTGTGTTCTGTGTTTTTGTAGCAGTGATTCCAGCAATGTAAAAGAGACTTAGCAGCAGATTAGAAGCAAGTAAGTAAAACATATTTTTCTGCAGCCAAATGAATACAAAGTGAAAGGTATGGCTTAACAAGCTGCACATATGAAGTGTATTCCCCTGTTGTAAAGGCTCACCTTTCAGCACACTCACCTCACCAGATTCACCTTGTTTCTTTTCCTCACCTTTGATTGGGTGTGGTGCTTGCCTTTAATTGCACTCACCTGTCACCCATTATATAAGGACTGCACTCACCTACAGCTCACTCTTTCTTCACTCCCACGGCTGAGGTGAGTTTCTGTTTGCTCTCCTGAGTTCATCTGTTATTTTGAGTTTCTTAAATCATACTTTATTTCCTTTCAGAGATAGCAGTCCATGTATCTTTCTTTTTGCTCATTATTCAACAAAACGAAAAACCCTGCAAGTGACTACTGACTGTTCATTCTCATCCTGACCCGATGATCTCCAACCTTCTCTGAACCTTCCTCCAAAACACCCCCAGTAGATCATTTATTTTGCACTTAAACATGCTTTGTCTTTTATCCTGTCGTCCTTCTCTCTCCACAACCGGTCACGGCAGATGGCCCCGCCCCTCCCTGAGCCTGGTTCTGCCGGAGGTTTCTTCCTGTTAAAAGGGAGTTTTTCCTTCCCACTGTCGCCAAAGTGCTTGCTCATAGGGGGTCATATGATTGTTGGGTTTTTCTCTGTATGTATAGGGTCTACTTTACACAATCGTCTTGAGGCAACTGTTGTTGTGATTTGGCCCTGTATAAATAAAATTGAATTGAACTGAATAAATAAAAGGACCCAATGAACATGTGGCACTTCCACCAGATTTTAAACATAACCTGCTCCCACCAGTTTTAGCTTTAGTTACTTCACCTCAAGTACAGTGTAGGTGTGTAGTGTTAGGGTCATATATTAATGCTTTTGGAGCAATACAGGTATTGCAAAATCGTTTGCAGGGAAAAAGGAGAGTCTCCTTCTGATATACTCAAGGTTGGACACAAACAACATGGTTTGTGTGGTTTGTATATTTGTGTTCTGCTCCATTTGTTTTGTGCAAAAATCTTCATATTGTCCGGAATAATAAGTACTGTCTCCACACAGGGGAAAAAAACAAAGCATGATTTTATGCATCTGACAGCTGTGGTGTTATCTGAGTTATTGTAAAAGCTGTCCAATTTGTTAAGATTTCCTTCTGTTTATCATATTCAAAATATGAGCATGAGAAATCTGACAGACATGTGCATCAGGATGTTTCTTTATAGGGTGGGTCGAACAAAGACACACAGTATGTACAATACTGTGCTCAAGTCACCCTGGATTTGACATTTGGATTCATTACTCCTTAAGATCTCCATAAAACCATACATGTTTGTCTGATCCAGATAGGTGTTTTTTTTGGGGGGGGGTTTTTTGTTTTCTTTTTTTAGGCCCTCCAGTTCCTCTTTTGCACTCCACTTTTCCAGTTCTTTCAAATCGCTTGACACACTTTAAACCATGCCCAGATATTTAGCAAATAGCGCTTCAAGAGCTATTAGCCACGGATGTCGTCTTTGAGGATTTTTAGATCAAACCAAAGAAATGTTAAAAAAGTTGTCCATTATGTATTCACGTAACAGTTGCTGTTAGAGGAGATAGTGGATCACATTTACTCGAAATCACTCCCAAGTTGTTACCTTGCACTTGTCCTCAGCTTACCAGACAGACATACAGACACAGGGGGAAAGAGAAAAAAAAAAAAAACGACACTAGAGGATTAAAGCTCAGTACCTCTGCTAGGGTGACAGGAAAGAGAGGAAAACAATGCCAAGCAGTAAACCACTCAGTAAATCCTTTGCTAAACTCATTATAACCTCAAAGAGAGATAACTGAGGCAGAAAGAGAAAATCCCCCAGCTCTCAGTCATGACAGAGAGCTGATCATTCCTTATCAGCATCACGGACCTTCAGTTCTCTCAATGAAGGTTTTAGAAGGGAGCAGACGGCAGCTTTTTACTGCATATGCAAATATTTATTTTTCCAGATTTGACAAATGTATGAAATGAAATTAATAACCACAGAAGTGTTGCTACAATTAACATTGACAAACATTTCTACAGGTCTCATTTAACCACAAAGCTGGGAGTTAAATCATCCACTTCATTTTTCTCCCACCATCCACTAAAACAGTCATCGGGAGATTTCCTATGCTTGTGGTGAGCATGGGCCACACAGCTGCTGATTAACTGTTCAGCCAGCAGAATGGCCTCTTGTTAGAGGATCATTGGCTCTCTCGAGATGATACAGAGGACGGGAAAGCACATCTACGTGTAGTAACTGATCAATAGTGCACAGCTGAACCAATCAATCACACAGACACATGGGACCCTGAGGCACATTGCCTCATACCCTCATTCATGATGATGAATAAACCATGACTCCTGGGGCAATCTATCCAAACCTCAAAGGAATCTGTTCTCAATCTTCAATGTACAATAGGATAGCATAAGAAATATTAGAAGGTTCCTTTCAGTAGATGTGTGGCGCTGGCTGCCTTTCAGTAACATTGGAGAACAGCACCATCTTCAGGTAATTTGGATAAAGGACATCTGCATGGCCTACATTTTTTCAGGGGTCTGAATCTGTTGCATCATAATGGTTTTTTTTTCACCCTTTTTTGCATAAATATATGGGTTCCTTTGAAGTAATGTAATGAAGTAAATGTACCATGCAGGCAAATGTGAAACATTTTCTACTACTGCAGAGAAGGCTTTGCATAGATTATAAAGAAAAATAAATGACAACAAACAAAATAAAACTAATGTTCTTAGCAAAGTGTGCTGAAAAGCATGACAATGTCCATCATTTATCATCTGCATAAAGCTAATTAATCAGCCTTCCACCTGATTTGTTAAAGTTCCACTATTCCATATAACATTGTTACATCACAATAAGTTCCTTTTCTCACTTTTCCCTGTGTGCCGTCACCAAAGTGAGCACTGAAAATAAAATATGACCAGTTTAATGTTCAGAGATGAATCACTGACCATTTCTGAGCTGAATCACAGTAGTTATAATATGAAGAAACACTGGGATGCTACTAGTGTACTCTTCTGTTATCCAGCCGAGACTTACTCTCTCACTGCTCTCACCTCACATCATCTACCTCATGAAGACACTGAAAGAAAGATCCCTGTAGCTGATTACATTTAATCAGTCGTTAGTAAAGCTACCTATCATAGCCAAGGACAATTACACAGCACAGTCTGAGTGTGTTCTAAATGAAAAGCTATAGTTGTCTACAATAAATTAGACATGCAGAACATGAAGAAT
>NW_005187618.1:607737-609194 GCF_000239375.1 Pundamilia nyererei | reverse complement strand
AAAAAAAAAAAATAGAGTTAGGGTAAATCACTGGGGTGAGGGGAGTGGGTACTCACTACTTGTGACCACAGAGATGAAGCACTGTCAGGCAGCTGCATGTTTGTCTTGCATTCAGACGTGGTGCGAATGGAGAATAAGGAACCCCCTGCGCTGCCAAGGACAAGGATTGAATATCGGTGTAAATGTCCAACAGCATCTCTCACTTCATCTTCTCCAGGCCAGAAGAGAGAAGAAGCCAGTTTCCAGAGACCAGACCTGAGGTCATGCGGTATGCGAGAATCACTTTATCAACTTGGTTTAAACTACTTGGAAGCCCTGTTTGGTTGGATTTAGTGGACTCAGCTTTCAGCCAGAAAGGGATAATAAATTTAAAATGCTGTCAAATTTGTGGCTATAGCACTATCCTTAATCTTTTAAGAATAAGTTTTTTAAGTAAATAATCTTTGACATTTTCAAATGGTATGTTTTCAGTCAAAATCAGTGGCTGATGTAATAGCCATTTAGAAAATGTGGAGAAAAAGCAAAAAAAGAAAGAAAGAGAATGTGGGAGGAAATATGAAATTGCATTTACATATAAATAAATATTCAGAGGGCTTCTAGATGAAGACCTGTCAACTCCCCAGCCAGAGTGCTTATTTAGGCACTTGCACTAAATAAATAACTTGTAGTAGTATTTGCTAAATTAACTTTACCTTAAAAATTACCAAGACAAACAAACCCCCCCCCAAAAAAACCCCCAAAACTACATGTCCTAAATCACCATTAAAAAACCCCGTTATTCTGCACTCAGTCTAAGCTGTGTTTTGTTGTGAATTTGCGCTCGTGTAACACTAGAGGGAGCCCCGTGCCAGCCTGTCATACCCCTCTGTTGAGTTACATTAGAGAAACAGTTGAAAACATTTAAACAAAAGCATATCACTATTTAGTGTCGTCCCAAGGCATGTATTGTGAAATTTATTCTTTAACTCAGAGGTGGGGAGCATATTCAGAGGTCAAATAGACCTAAAGAAGGCACAGGGCTACATGGATAACTTAATCAAAACATGCTTACAGGATAGAATGAGAACATTAAGAAAGCAAAAGAAAAAGCCATGTTAATGCTATGTGAACATTTGAATTAGCCTGCGTCTTGCCAGTTGTCTGATGCATGTGCAAATGGCAACACAAACTCATTGCCTTGAGATTCCTTAGCAAATGCTGCCTTTTATTCATTTGGGAGGACTAAAAGTACTAATACCTACATTATTAAAAAATGGTTAGGACAAGAGAACCCAAGGTTTGAACTCGCTGGCTGGGTCTTTCTGTCTCAAGTCTCCCTGTGCCTGTATGAGTTCTATGTGTGTACTCTGGCTTCCTACCATGATCCAGAGATGTGCATGCTGGGTAATTTATTACAGTAATTGGCAATGTTAAATTAACTGTTGTTGACTGGTTGTCTGTTAGCCTCGTGACAGACC
>NW_005187618.1:600961-604511 GCF_000239375.1 Pundamilia nyererei | reverse complement strand
CAGGTGGACGATAGATGATAACAAGTAAGACTGGTTTCTGAGTTTTACAGCTGGGGTGGACGAGGCTAAGCATCAGGCTTTCAAATGAATTAAAAGTCTGTCTTGGTCTTTCATTAATTAATAGGCTGGTGTGAAACATTGCTGTCCCACCTCCCCCTCGGCCTGTGCTTCGAGATTTCTGGTAGTTAGAATGACTCGGGGGTGTTGATTCATTTAAACTAACATAATCATCCTGCTGCAGCCAGGTTTCTGTAAGGCAGAGTAAATCAATTTGTTGATTGTTGGGTTGATAGTTCTTCCTCACTGAGTGTTTGCCCAAGGCACTCTTAGAGCAACTCATATTGGTGGACCATCTTCCTGTTGTATTTGCGGAGGCTCCTTTATCCTGGTTTGTGGCTCTAACAGTCACTAATCCTCACCCTCCCTCTTTCCATTGCTCATAGAGCCTTAAGGTTCTAGTCTTTGGGTGGAGACCTCCATGTATTGTGAGTTTATGTGTTTCCTCCTGTTACCAGCTTATAATTCCATGACCAGTAGATCCGTGGTCTGGATCTTATTCCTACTGGCTTCTAACCACCTATCTTGTCCTCTGAATGTATGTGGGTCACGTTCCCTCTCGTTGCAACCATTAGGCCACAATTATCCAATCTGACTGACATCTCGATATCCTTGTTGTAGATCCTGGTGAGCTGTATTAGTGAGTCAAGGCTGAGGGTTACTGCACTTCTGAATCTAAATCCATGTCAACTCTTGCATCTTAGGGGGTTGAGGCCTATGCAGAACAACAGCATGGACAGTGGATGACCTTGGTTAGGTGAGTCCAGGTGCTCAGGTTAGTCTACCTGGTCTTAAAGTCTTGCATACTGCTCTATCAACCAGGAGCTAGTCCTGTAGTGTTATTTCCACTGCCTTCCTGCGTTGTGAATCATGTATTGACTCATGTGCCTACTCAGTTTGGTTGCTGTGATGCCTGAGAGGAGCTTCCATCTTTTGGAGAGGCAGGTGCTCAGCTGATAGTTTGATACTGCAGTACCCTTGATGTTGACTGGTTTTTGCTCTGGGAGGTTGCTGTGGGTTACATTTAGGGCCACTAGCCACTGTGGTCTTGGTGTTGTCTCCTGTCTCTTTCTCCATGATGTTCTTCAAGTATTGCTTTGTTGAGTTCTGGTTGTGTTTGCCCTTGTATTATTTTTCCCTTGTAGCTGAGAGAAAATCCTGGATAGATCTTTGGAGAACAGGGCATTTATTCTCGTGGTCTATGCTTTTCTGGTATATTTCTTCAACCAAGTGACCAGAGCTGTGAATCTTTGTTTTGCATTTTCTACAGCCTTAGTTATGCCATCTTGCTGTACTTCTTATTTATCTGGGACCTATCTTTAATGACACCCTTCTGCACCTCAGTTAACCAACCAACATCCTTCTGGGCTCCTTGATTTTGGCATCCAGCCTTCTTCTCCATAGGAATGCTTTCTCTACATGCATCCTCCATGTTTCCATGTTACCATGTTACTGTTGCAAAGGCATATATAAGTTCACTATCTGGATTTCCAAATCAAATGTGCACATGTGAATATAGGTGTGCTTTTCTTTTGGTCCTAGTGTACCTTGGGCTCAAAAATATAAAAAAGCATGGACATAGAGAACTTTATTACTTTAACTTTCATTTGATTATCTGAAGTAAAAACTGATGTTGTACACTTTAATCTAAACTTTAATCCACTCATCCATTTTCTGCTACCTATCCAGTTCAATGTCAAATCCCAGTTGTTAAAGAACAAGAGGCACAAGTAGAGTTTGTAAACCAGCTAAGTTGGGTAAAATGTAAAATAAGGATAGGTAAAACTAAACTCGAAAATTTTGTTGCTTCTTCACGTTATGTTTTGTTTTCAAAATGTTATATAAATAGGACGCAATAGTAATTTCAAGCAGACTATTCTATAAAGTTTTCTTTTAACCTGCAAATTTAAGGCCTACTATGTTTGTTTTATTTACCACCTGTTGATTTGTTTATAGTTAATAATTAATAGTTATGTAAGTATGTTATGTATAATCTTTTGCCTTCTTGGAAAGACATGATGTTTTTTCCATGAAAAAACATCGCCTCTATCCCTTTGACTTACTACTTACTGTGATGTGTGCTATGCCTTCCCATAATTAAGATTTATGTCAGCCTTGGAGGCAGGAACAGTGATTTTATGTGGGGTTTCCCTCTCCTACGTCAGCCTATATAGTATATGGAGGCAAAGAAAAATATTTGCTGAAATGACCCTTGAAAAGGAGAGATTGAAGAGTTTGAACTAGAGATACATGGAGGCTGTGTGCAGGGCTATCCACGGCGGTTAACAGAGTTTTTGTTTTCCCCTGTTGTAATTTAGTTTGTCACCTTATTGACACAGAATCCATCTACAGATACATTTGGATCTCAGAGGTTGTTTCCAGACCATCTGATCTAGGTTTTTAATGGTATCTCAGTAATGACCTTTCAATAAATGACAGCCCCCTAACCTCTTCATTTAACATTTTCTTATAAGCAGCTTTTGTGCAAAGATACCCCTCAGATTCAGCTTTCAGAAACAAACCCATCTCAGTTGAAGTCCAGGCAGTATTGTTTTTTGCTGACACTGTTGAAATATAACCTGATACCATTGCTCTAACAGAAACACCATGTAGGTCATTATGAGCCCTGCAGGCATGGGCAAATAGCAATTCAGTCTCCCATTCAGGGTCAGTGAAATATGAGTCAGGCCTTTCTCCAGACTCATTTCTTCAGATTATCCTTCTGTCCAAGGTTAGCACAGGCATTCCTCTATTTCTACTGTAACCTAGCTAATAATGGGTAATGCAGCACAAGGTGTGCATTATTTCAGCAAGCAGGAAACCAGTGTCACTGTTCATGGGTAGTTATTCATCTTTGGAAGACGCAGATGATAAGTTGAATGATGAAAATCTTTCTGCGTTGTATCATTTCCTTAGAAAGATGTCATTCAATCACTCTTTTATCATCCTCTCTGAAGTTTCACAAAGCTTATATCCTTATGTGAAGCTCAAAACTAGTGAGTTATAGGACAGATTCATTTTCAGTCCAATCAATCAAGAAGCCTTGTCTTGAAAATACATTTAAAATCTGGGACTCAGTGAAGGATCTCATGTTTGTTATTTGAATTTCAATTTCCTTCCCATGCAGCTCTACTAAAGCACAGTATGGCTTTAGAAAAATTAAAGTCCAAAGTGCTTCCTCACATAAATTATGTGGTGTCAATATGTCACCTGTCACAAATGCAGATATTTTGACTTGATGTAACAGAAAAAGCAACAGTGAAACTAATTTCGTTGCCTGCAATGGCTTAGTTCCATTAAAGGTCTCAGCAAAGCATGGCAGACAGCAGGCATTTACATTTTAGAACTCATCTGTATTCTCAATAAGGTTTACAGAAAGGACTTTCTTTGTAACTTTTTTTTTCACAAATCTTATTGTAATGAGAGTATTCTTGGTATAAGGAGCTTGGAAAGCGTCTGGACTTCGCTTTTCTTTCCAAGCTCCTTAGACTAC